>NC_142188.1:29495000-29512500 GCF_026936395.1 Plectropomus leopardus
CCATCTCTAGGTGGGATTCATTTACAGAGTTGCACAAAACTTAAGCAGTAATGGAAAGGCAAGCCCCTTATCCGTGGCAGCGGCCACGTATGAGGGATTTCTGGGAGGTGATAGTCTACGATTTCACAGAGGAATTGTGGATTCACAACTTGTGGACGATCCACTCAGCTTTTGAAGTTATGCAATGCAATAACACCTCTTGTCGAGCCTACTGCATTATGAGGGAGGCAGTTCTTTCATCACATGTCCTAAAGCCTTAAAAAGTGTTTTCAATCTGCACAATGTTAGGGTTAATAGAAACCCGCCTAACAACATACATGTGTTACTCTTCCATACAGTTTGAATTGCTGCAGGTGCAACACTGGTATCATGTCTCATATTTAGGTGTAGCATTATCTTGGAGTGTAAATGAAGACATGCCTGTCTGCATGTGGAGATGCATGGCTTTGAAAAATAGTCAATACACTCAATAATCTCAGGTAATCTAAGGAAGTCTCAGGTTCCAGAGCCAGGGCTATTTGAAACTTTAAACTCTGTCGGTGCAGCTGAATCCTGATGTTTCCAGATGTAGACATCAGATTCCTCTAAGGAAATAACTATAAAAGCAGCAACTAAAGAGATTCTCCAGGTAGGGTTAGCAGGCAGCATGATGGTGTGGTCATAAACAGAAACTGAAGAATTGGTGCATTTGAGGGTTTGCAGGACAGCGTGGATGAATGCACTCTGCATTATTCTGAATGGCGCTTTATTCTGGCTTCCCACATTTCTATGGATTTTGAAAGGCCAATGTGCTGTCAGTTGATGGCTGTTTTGAATCCCTTTCAACATGACATTTCCAACAGCCTCCCTTCATACAAAACAACTGTTGGTTGATTGTCAAAATCATGCAGAGAAAGAGCAGTTATAATTATGTTTGCTCCTTTCAAATGACAGCCGCTTGGCCTTCCCCGAGACCCCCTCCAGATCCTCTGAGTACCCAAGGTTAAAGCATCTGGAAAGATTTAGCTCCTAAAAATGCTGTATGTCGGTCAGTTGTTGGTCGAATGCTTATTTTGTGATTTCATCTAGCATGTTGTTAATTTTTGTCCACCTGAATGTTTTTTTTTTTTTAATCTAGCCCATCGGATGGTATCTCCTCTTACCAAACTATTGACATGTTCTTAAAGGAAATGATTTTGGGGGATTTAGTGGCACTTAACGGGGAGGACTGCAAACTGCAACTTGCTAAAACTTCTCCCAGCTCTAATTCCATAAATGTTCTTTGTTCAGGAATTATCTGCAGAGGTCTCTTCCTCTCCAGAGCAAATAAACCAGGAGATTAAAATAAAAATTAACACTGATGATAGCATTGTTATGTTAAAAATCTGTTTTTTCTATGCTGTTTGGCACATCAAACAGGTCACTCACCCAGCAGCTGCTGCTCATTAGCCTAGCACCTACTAGTGTGTGCTTGCCTATCTAAAGGGGCTTCTAAACATAATGGCCAAGGTGAAAAAGGTTGTTGCCCTATCTAGAACCAGTTTTTGGTTTGTCTGTTATTGGCTACAGCAGAAACATGGCGGTGCAACATGGTGGACTCCATGGACGAGGACCTGCTCCCTTTGTAGATGAATGGCTTATTCCAAGGCAACAGAAACACAGATTCTGCGTTTGATTTTATTTTCAGGTGATTGTACACTAAAGAATACATACTTAATATATTATATTCCACTTCTACCAATATATCCCCCTAAATCGGTAAATTTAGCTTTAATTACAAGAGACAGAATAACAGAATAAATACAGACAGACAGATGAGGAGACGTGGATGTGGTGAGGCAGCAGAGGTCTGGAGGCATGATTTGGAAAAACAAAAGGAAGGGATGGATGGGAACAGAAAGCAGGAAGGCGGCATTCATCAGTCAGTTATATAAGCCGGCTAAATGAGTCAGTGCAGAAATCGGAGCTATCAGACCAGAGAAACAGACAGACTTGGCCGAGGAACTGGAACACTGTGAGGGATAACTCACAGATGATAAGGTGTCTCAGCTGCCGAGTCATGTTTGGTCTTAATTCTGTTTTATTAAACCTGGAGTTTAAAGTCTGCAGCAGAACAGGCCTGATTATTGACTGAGCTTTTTGGCATCACTATTGTGTTGACCGTTTGCCAACAAACCCATTACAGGTCTATTTTACCTGAAGCTGGTATGTTAAACAAACATTGTAAAATTTGTGGAGCTGATTAGCTCTAGATTATATAAATAAGGTTTAGAGATAAAAGTGTAGGATTTCATTCCCCTACAACCTGGCTTTCGGCGTGTGTTCCTGTGTGTGTGTGTGTGTGTGTGTGTGTGTGTGTGTGTGTGTGTGTGTGTGTGTGTGTGTGTGTGTGTGTGTGTGTGTGTGTGTGTGTTGTGACGCCACAGAGGAGCCAGGCTGTAATGGTCCAGCTCAGTTTGTTTGCACAGCCACCCAGAGACCCAGCAGGTCCAAAGATTCAATCATAGAGGATGTGGTTTCACTTCTAATTTTACACAAACAGTTTCAACTACGCTGTGGGTGCCTGTAGAGCCGGGGATGAATGGATGTACAGATGGATGGGTAGCAAGAGATATGAGTGTGTACATATGACTGTGTGTGTGCCTTTCTTTGTCTGCCTTCATTCATGTCTGCATGTGAGCCATGCAGGAAAAGGGATTGTTTGTGCAAAAGCATGTTGAAAGTGTTCACATGCTCTCATATGTGTGTTTGTGTATATGAACGACACATGAACACACGGTATTGTAACTCTGTGTGTGTGTGCGTGTGCGCGTGTGTGTGTGTGCGTGCAGAATTCCTGACCCACTGCTCTTACAGCAGAGCAGTAATGAGCTTATTAGTCTGGGGATGTATTTAAAGCAGGTCACAGCAGTCTGGATTATTAACAGCAGCCTGTATGTGCACAGACATGTGATATATATGGCAGTAACTGGAACAGCAGTAATAACAGTTGAGGCAGCGTTAACTTTGGTTGTTTCTGAGATGTTGCGTTCATGAGAATGAGACATATGGACAAACAGACAATCCTCCACTCACTGGTGGCGAGGAGGCATGAAAACACAGATCTCTCACTTTTTGCGGTGTCTGAATTTTCTGCACAGGATTTTTGGTTCTACGGTTAAAGGCCTCCTCCTAGACTGCAGTGATAGCAGTAATTGAGTAAAAAGGTGGGTAAACACACAGGTCAAAAGTTAAAGGCAAATATTGACCCACTAACTCGAGACCAGGGAGCTCGAGAAAACAGCTCCGCAAAATGAGCAAGGTGAGCGAGGAAGCTGCGAGACATTACTTGTGGAAAGTTTTCTGTGCTGCTTCACAGAACAGCCTTCTTGGACCATTTTCAAAGGCAGAGAAAGTCACACCACAGGTCCAACTCTCTCCATTTCTACAGTATGTGGGCTTTAAGATTTCCAGCAACGAGACAACAATTTCAAGCTCCTTGTAATCCCCACAGAGTCATGCAGGAGGAATTCATTTAGGCTCAGATGAAAATTGCTCTGACATTTACAGCACCTAGCCGTGCCGTGCGAAACATAAAAACAACAGATCCTGCAGACAGCGCACTGTGCAAAAGAATTTGCTTGCGTTGTGTTTAACATTATGCTACCTGCTCGTATAGTTGCTTCCTTTCCTTTTTGTTTTAACCTTAGTCTTTTAGTGACCCAACAAACTCAACAATTACTTTCCAAACTTTCTTCCATGTCCTTCACCCTGATGGCCAAGCCTTGCACTTCCTTCTTAAGTTACAGTTGCCTATCACTATTATCTGCATGGAAAAATTAGACCCTTGAAAAGATGGCCAATCTCTGAGAATGCACAAAGAACCTTATTGCCTTTCATAGTAAATGACCTATATCAGTGTGTGCATATCTTAGCTATATCTTCAACTGCTTCTGCTTCCAGCGGGCATTCATTATGAAAACTCTTGAGTTTCAGCCAAGCAACTATCATGATAAAGACCCCTGGGTGGAAATCTAGAGTAGAGGCCATTTTGGTTCTTCAATGACACGTAATGGAGGCCATTGAGTGGTCCCTGGACAGGAAACCAGGGGCCGTTGGGGGTCGTTGACAGGCGTCACTGACCCCTTTCTCCGCTCATCTGTGGAGAAACCAGAGCCCTCCAGCTGACAACACAACATCTCCTCACATTCAGACCCGGCCAAAGATCTGGTGCTAATAGCTGAGGAATGATGATTGTCCCCGCGGTCGGGTTTCACAGAGGAGACGTTTGCGGACAAAGGACAGGGAGGGGAAAGTCAGCTCAGTGTCGAACAGAATGTTCATGTAAGCTCATGGAGACAGACTCCTCAGCTTCTTAGTACGGAGAAATGTCTGTTTTTCTGCCTTTGGTTTCTACTTGCAAACATACTGTTTAAAGCAGGTAAATCGTAAGCTACAATATAATATAGGAGGGACAAAGTCATTGTTTTGTAAGTCACAAGTGAGTCTCTAAGTCCTGAACTTTGAGTTTTGAGTCCTGAACAAGTTGTTAACAAAAGCACATGCTGGCAGGGATGGTTAGGATTAGGCAAAAGAGGCACATGGAAAGTCCGGAATTTGTTGGATCCATCCTCCGCCACTCCCATCCACACTATGGCTACCTTCATGCATTTTATGTTGTTGCCAGCAGCATTTCAACCTGACGCTGCCGAGCGGCATATCATGTGGACGTGACAGGTTCCATCTGACCTTGTTCTTAACTGACACTGCACGTCTGTACATCAGGCTGCTGTGGCAGGTGCCGTCCATTTGGCGAATTATAATAACACCTCATACGGTTCTGTCTGTTCTCAGCTGACAACATCCAACGGTGTATCATTCGGACGTGAATGGAGGCTTTTGGCGTTAGGATCTTACACTGATAGCACTGCAAAAGTGTTGGTATTTGACGACCTCAGAACAATAAATAATAAAGCATGTAAAGCCATTTCAGCAAGAGTGATAATATATTTAATTTTCAACATTTGTGAATGCTTTATTGATACAACAACTTTGTTGGTAGTTGTTGCATTTTCGTCTGTAATATTAAATCTACACATATTTCATATTGCGTTTAGTTTTTTGTTGATGACAGTCTAGTTTTTGTACACAAATTACATCTTTGGTATAATTTTTTGCAACTGTCGCTCAGTAACACAACAGAGGTACTTCATGGTGTTCTCCTGCAACAGGACTGGATACTGTTGGATTGTGGAACTGGGGAATTAAATGTTGACTTGCTGGGAATGTTAAATGTTGAATAAGTGCAGAAAATGAAGGGAAATTTATTGATTATTTTAAAACTTAAGTACTTAAGTAAAATACTTGTTAATCTTCAGGTTTGGGGAAAGGTAGCAAGTTTTTCAAGTCAAAAGGCTCCAGTCCAAGTGAAGTCATGAGATCTATAAGTCCAAGTTGGGTTGCAAGTCTTTGTGACTCAAGTTTGACTTCAGTTCAAGTCATGTGACTCGAGTCCACATCTCTGCAGTATAATACATATATCAATAACAATCTGAAATGGGTTGAACAACTCGGGAAATGTCTCATGACCACAGTCAAGCTCAGTTATACTTGAATCTTGTAAGTTATGAATTCAGACGACACAACTGTCGATCACCGCAAGACCCACATACACAAACACCCCTCAGATAATGACATGCAGTGAATCAAGTGATCGAGTGACACTCGGTCCCACAGATCTTCAAACACTCACTCAAACCCACCACAGAGGGAGAACGAGAGGCCTCCGCTGGAGCGAAAAGTCAAACTCTGCCTCAGAACCAAACAAACAAGACGATTTGCTTAAGACAAGCGAGACTGAACAGGATTAGTGTCGATTGCATGAAACACCAACAGAAAGGACATAAAGGAGTGACTTGGATGTCACAGACAAAACTGTGCTTTACTTTTCAGACCGCAGTCTGAAAGCCTGAAAATCAGGATGTAGGTCGACGGAGCTCATCTCTCTCTGTTTAAAAAGCATCCAGACCTCTCGTCCTTCCTCCAACCACAGATATCCTACAATTTCTGCCAAGTCTTCCCCTGGCGCTCATCCAGCAGGCAAGCACAAACCTCCCCTCCTCATTCCACCCCACCATCCATCCCTCCTCCTTCTTCTTCTTCTTCTTCTCCTTTCTCCGTCTGTTGTGTAAACCTCGTAACTACAACCACAGGGATTTTTTTTGTGTGTGTTTTTACAAGAAATGAAGTTTGACATGGCCCTTAAAGGTACAGCGAGCTGCGTGACCCCAGGTCCCCTGAAAGCTATTCAAACCCCACAAGAGCAAATTAAAAATGCATTGTCATTAATCTCAAGTGACATCTGCTTCATCTGACATCAAGTTTTTTGTTTTGTTTTTTTAATTGTAAGCTTTCAGCCTCATCCGTCCACCTCCCTGGCAAAGCACTTTTACCACTAATCCTGCTGTCTGACTCAGACCTGGGACCCTCTTCACATGGATGGCCAAGAGGGAGAAACTCCATCTGGGAGCAGGCAACCAAAACCGCACTACTTTATGAAGGACGTGTGAATCCCTGCAAATCTCTGGGTTGGGAGTAATGAGAGGGAATCTGATGTATAGCACGGAAACATGAATGCTTGTTGCTTTGTTTTTGTTCTCTTGCCCGCTCCATCTCTCCAATCCTTCCACTCACATGCATGTGTCAGTGAATCATTGTTTGTGTTGCTGGTACATTCAAGGAGCTGATAGTTGTATCAGACCTAATTTTTATTGGCACTGGTGAAAAGGAAATACCAGCGTTCGAGCAGTCAAGCACTACATACACACACACACGCAGCTTTATTTGTTTAAAGATACGACAGCATGCCTCGGGTGTGAAATTCAACTTGTTTAATCTACGAAGCTCCTTTTTTTCTAGTCACATAAATCCTCATAGATCCTCATCCAAGATTTGAATGTGCAAGCATGGGAGCTTAACAAGCCCATGTTACTGTAGTCAAGCATGTTTAAGTTTCAACAACATTTTAATGCCAAAAGACTTCATCACAAATAGAAATAAGATCTGATGTCTTGTTTTAACTCTTTTGTATCAACATGAAATATCAACTTTGCAAAATGTGGTTGACATATTCTTATTAGCGATCGGAATAACATCCCCGGAGACATAAAAGCCTCTGTAGTTGTTTTCCCGCCTTTGGAACTGGAACTGGGAGTTATGGGAAGATTGATTTCAGCAAATCTTTAGTCATGGTGCACGCATGCGATTGTAGTCGCAACAGAGAGTAAAAGTCATGCCAGAACTGTCCTTTCATGGTTTTTCCTGAAAATAACCAGTGAACAATAATACCAATTTATCATAACCCTGTCACAAAAGCAGCCCAGACCCCATGGCTACATTCACATTATGGGGTTTAAAGCTCAGCTCTGACTGTTTCCCCAGATTTGATCTTTCTGTCTGGACTGTTCACTTATGTTTAAAGTGACCTATATCTGAAACTCTGCCCTCAAACACCTCACACGGATCTAATAATGTCACATGCAAGCACGTTGGAGCTACAGTAAAAATAAACAAGTCGTATTTGCAAAACAGGCCTTGTAGTTCAATCTCCATCTCCTGAATGATCCCTATAGCAGGATGGTCTGATGATTTTTGCACAAAAATCAGCAATGTGCTTCTGTTTGAGAGCATGTGTTGCCTACCTTCGGAGATACCGCCATTCGGACCAGTGTGCTTTTATTTTTTTTCAGAGATTTTTTCAGAGTGAGGGCTGTTGGACAAATCGACTTTTGGTCCAGTGGGGCATTTTTCAGACTACTGGGGGTTTGGAATTATGGGCTGTTATTGCACCCTGAGAATAAAGACACTAAACTCTTTATTCTCAGGGTGTTGTGGGGAGTAGAACCAAAACAATGGCTGAAAGACGATGACATACTCCAGTCAAGCTGAGGGACACTGCTGAGTCAGGTGTGCTCCTGTTTAGGAGAGTGTGTAGCTTATTTTTGGAGAAATGGCCCTCCATAGCAATGGCCATTTGTTTTTGATATGGGCCATCGTACAAATAGGACACAATACCTAGCTTAATACATAGACGCAGTCCACTGCAAAGCATCAATATGTGACAACTTGAGATGAGAACTTGTTGAACGCAGCCTAAGATGCTCAGATAAAAGGTCAGGGGTCACCAGACTTTTGTCCCCCAGGATAGATCTGTGAGGATTTACTATGAAGAGGCTGCAGAGTGTCATCTTGCTTTAGACCACCCATTGAACAGAAACATGCACACACATACAAATAAGACCAGATTTAAGCCCCGGTAGCGGGAGATAAATAAGGAGCCTGAACATGACACTCACTGTATCAACAGGCCTGGAGGGGTCAGTCAGGGAGAGGGCTTGTCCTCAACGTCTTAGTCGCAACGGAAAACATCCAGCCAGACAATGATGTGAATCTGAAAGGCATTCTGGGAAAACACAGCTGACTAATGAGGGGCTAAGCAGACACTGCGAGATAGATCGGGCAGATAAATCACATTAAACTGCTGCTCTGACTCAGCGTCACTTCTCTACACTCACAGCATGGTGTATCCAAAGCATCTTTTTAAATAAGTTGGTATATATATTCAGTATGACACTGCATGACCAATGAAGCTGTTCACTGTTTCTTTGCTAACACCACTACAAGTAATGCTGCAAATATTATTACTGTATCATTTTCCAGAATTACTACAGTACTGAGCTTGATGTACTATTGCAGGAATTTGACAGCAAAGCTAGGATGATATTTTCACATTGTCATTTGAGACATTTTTAATATGTAAATAATGATTACAGCCACTTTAAAGGGGACCTATTGTGCTAATTTTCATGTTCATTACCTACTTGTATTTTGGGTTTTTACTCAAAAGCATTTACATGCCTTAATGATCAAAAACCACTATTATTCTCATGCTGTCTGTGCTGGAACACCTTTATCCACCCTCTATCTGAAATATATTAGCCTTCTTTCTTTGAGCCCCCCTACCACAAAAGCCCTGCTCTGATTGGTTAGTATTCCCAGGTCTTCTGTATTTTCTGCAATATCATCATGTAATAGCAAATAGCTGCACTTTCTATCGTGAAAATCCCAAATAAAAGCTTCTAAACACAAGTGGACATGTTCCAGAGGGAGTATGATCTGAAATTGGTAAGACATTAACAACATCAGCAACATGTTTCCCTGTATGTATTTTTTGTTGCTGTTGTTTTTTGGGGGGATTATTTCATCTTAAATTGCTTTTTGCGTTTTTCCCATGTTTTAAAATAAATCAAGCCAATTCGCTCAGGTTTCACAGGGTTAAGGGCTTTGTGTGGACTACAAGTGTTAGCTAATTTGACAATAAATTCAATACCGTTTGAGACTAAGTCGACCATATCAGATTTTTATTTAAAAATGGCCTCACATATGTAGTGCACATCAGCAAACTCATACATCAGTTAAATTGTAATGTGCAATGAAATGCTCAAAGTGTTTTCCTCTAATAGTGAAATGGAGAATGGTACTCAAAGACTTTATTTTACTCTTCACACTCTATCCAACATGCCATTTATTGTGGCATTTCTGGAGTGCCATTATTAGGCGTTATTACGAGGTGAATTACCGTCTATCTCCCGACACACATGCTAACTTCAATGACACTGGAAATGTACATACACACAGCAGCTGGTGTGTAGGCCTCCCATCTGTACATCTCCGACACTGATAGAACCCCATTACTTTAATATGAAAATCACAACCACATGAAATTTCTCCCATGGTTCAAACATACAGCGGCTGGCAACCGCACTGTATGGCAGCCTGTCGCTCCAGTTTTGTGTTTTTTTTCCCTCCCCTCTCTCATCTGTAGATCAGGCACTTCAAGGTTTGCCAACCATAACACAGTTGGCACAGAATTTGCCCTTCCATCACTGCGGTGCACGCAAACGTTGTTTCACGTCTTTCTTCTCTTTTTCCTCATCATCTGTTTATTTTGTTTTTTTTCTTTTCTTTTCTTTTCCGAGTGGAAATTTTGAGGTCGATTGGTGTTGCCTGTTCCGGGCGAACAGTTCCAGGCACAAAGGGAAGGGATGCAGGATGGGTGGAGGGTTGAGGAGAGACAGCAAGAAGTCGTGGGGGAAATTCAGATTTTTAACCGGCATTGAGGGAGTTTCAAAACAGCTCCCATGTGTTCTTTATTTCAGCTGGGGTTTGATGGCAAATGGAGCAAGGCGAGAGCTGGCTAGACCCTCTACCCGACACACAAGTGCTCTTCATACACACACACACGTACACACACACACACACAGAGCAAGAAATACGTATGTACTCTGCCCACTATTCCCATCCGCCAACCACATCCACTGACTACAAACCGATACAGAGCAGAGGACTGTACTTTCCCAGACCCTGCTGCCAGTTTGGACTTATTACATTACCTAGATTTGGTTTATGACAATACAACAAGACACTGAGGTTTCAAGGAATGTCGGACCATCTTATAAAGCCATGAATATACACGTATTGTAGCTTACAGTCATCCAGGGGAGGCAATTGAGAACACTTTCTCTTTCCAGGAGCAATCTGCTTCACATTCAATCAGTTTCAGGCCTTAGAGCTGCCAGTAGACATTTGGCCACGGAGCAGGACTTCCTGCCTTGCTCAAGGGCAAACAACTCAGCTGATGAGAGGGGGGAGGAGGGCTTACTCATTCACATCTTCCTGGCTGGTCAAATGATTGAAAGGAACACCCGTCCAGCCACAACTCCACAGTGTCATACAAGATGAATTTCTTGGCCACAGCTAGTAAAGGAAAATGGTTCATTACAGCTCGTGTCTTATTTGTCATTTCTAGTGGTAATGATGTGATGATTGTTTAAAATAGCCATAATTTTTCCATTTGCCTTCATTTTCTCCTAAAGTTAAGAGGGTTAACATGTCTGACCATCTGCTTGTGCTTCTAACTGTGACTGACTTTTTATCGGGGTGGGGTTTTTTTTTGGCAACTTGAGGCAACACAACAAGCTGTAAACACAGCACTGAGCCATTATATAAGCAAACACTTCCTATTTATATATCGAGCAAACAAGGCGGGACAGCAATCATTTGGAATTGTGTTTTATGGCCATCTGACACATTTAAGTCTAATATTCTTTCTTCTTTAAAGCTTTGTTTTGGTCTCCACCAACTCCTGGCAATTCATTTGTGTCTAAGCAGGTACTGTACCTTATGTATATCAGACATTTTTTAATGAAAATAAATGTCTTTTGTTCTTGAAATGGACTGCCCATTTTTGCAACAGCTCATAATTTCTTAGCCCTAATAGTCCAAAAAAAGGTCCCACTGAACCAAAAGGCCATACCTTTGCCAAAGTAGGATGGTCCAGTGACATCAGTCTGCATAATAATTACCTTTGTGCCATGGCAAAAGCATGACCCACCCTACTCTGCCTTTAATTGGTTTAATCTGATAGTCTAGCCCTAACCAACCTCACTCCTAATGCCAAAACCTAACCAACCCAACCAACGAAGACAACAAGTAGTAATCAAAAAGAGGCACTATAAGACAGATCATGTTTTGTCATAGTAGAAAGGTCCAATGATAGCAATCTGTATAATAATTAGCCATGTGCTTGTGTTTAGGAAAGTTTGTATTTTCAATGAAAATACCCATCAGAGCAATGTGTGTTTGTTTTTGGACTGACAGATAAATGGCTTTTTGGTCCCATGGGACATTTTTCAGATTACTGGGGGTTCAGAATTGTGTGCCCTCAAAACAATACCATAGCACCAGGATGAAAGCCGAGAGACTGAACTAAAACATTACAGTTGTGAGAAGAAAAACCAAAACAAAGGCTGAAAGACAATAAAATGCTCAAATAATGCTGAGGAGAACCACAGAGTCAATTTAGATTCTCCAAGTTCTTCACTACTACAGAAACCTTTCATATTAGAGAGGTAATTTTTTTCCAATGTACAATAATTGATCATTGCAGCTTTGAAATAAGACCTTAGCTACAATAAGACACAATTACCCATTCACAGGATGAGTTTATTGGCCACAGTAACCTGTTTTTGACTAAACTAAACATTTGATCCAATTTTGACATAACTTTTGGTCATAAGCAGTAATCCTGAGTCTGAATGATCATTACGAATTACAACAAACAACATCTCAGTTGTTCTTTAACACTCCCTGCTTGTCAAACTCTAATCCGTCAGAGCAAATGTTCTGTTTCTTACTGCTAGGAGGAGAGGCGGTCATGGAAACAAGCATATTACAGATAAACACAGGAGGTGAAGCCCTCTTCTGTTTGTTCTGCTGTAAACATGAAAGCACTTTCATGCTGGTGGAATGCAGCGGCCTTGTGTTTCTGAGTGCGAGTGTGTGCTTTCATGTATGAATGTGTATAGAGCTTTATATCTGTTTATCCTCACCCTCGCATGTGTCAGCACTATTGCTCAACCTTGACGTGTCAGCGATATCACTGCGTTATGTTTCAGTGAACAAATAGAGCTTGCTCACTTCCATTTGTAGCACAAATGTTGTTGCATGAACAGGTGGGAGGTATGGCTGCTCTAATCCCGGCTGCTGATTGGAGATGTGGCTCCAGAATTCAGCTGCAGCCAAAACTCTTAAACCCAGCAAATGGAGAAACAAGATGACCCTGGTTTGCTTGTCATTTGAAATAAATGGATTTCTTGAGGTTTCTGTGGTTTATTGCAGTGAACACATACCTTGCATTCAAAGCATATGGTTGTAAAGAGAGTATACTTAGAAACAAGGGTCATAAATCTATGTGTGCACGAAAGAAAGTAGTTAAAGGTGCATTTTTCAACATCACTCTTTAAAAGATACTGATGAGACTGTGTGTGACATCAATGGCAGGATCTATTTCATTCTAATAAATCAATATTACTGAAGAATTATTATAGCAGTAGTATATTTTAGGAAATAACATTCTGTCTGAAGAACAGGAATTTGGATGGCTCAGCCAGAGAACGCCTCTGATATACTTTTGATATGGGGTTAAATTCAAGAGTGCAAGTCTGCCAACCTTACTTCAAATATGCTAGGCAGTATCTTGATATAGTTCTCTTAAAGGAGTAATTTGTCATGTTTTATGTGGATATCCAATCAGCGTTGATGGTTCAAGTTGTCAATTGAGGCAATAAATTCCTCAGTGAGTGCTGTATTGATGAGAAAACTGAGACATTATTGGAATGCCTACATGTACCACAATGCATTGTGCCCAAGCTGTTGAAACACAACCTCCAAATACTTCCCAAACCTGCCACAGAGGCTGGCATCTCAAATGCAGCTTTGTTTATGGTAAATGGACTGTACTTGTATAGCCCTTTTCTAGTCTTCCAATCACTCAAAGCACTTTCACACTACATGTCACATTCACCCATTCACACACATTCACACACATTCACACACACACACACACACACACACGCACACACACGCACGCACGCACGCACACACACACACACACACTTGTGGCCAAGGCTACCATACATAGTGCCATCTGCTACTACTATGCAATCACACTCCGATGGTGCAGGAGCAATTTGGGGTTCAGTATCTTGCCTAAGAATACTTTGACAAGTTGACTGAAGGAGCTGAGGATCAAACCACTGACCTTCCTATAAGAAAACCACCCACTCTACCTCTGAGCCACAGCTGCTCCAAACAGTAAACTAGTAACTTAATCACTGTTGGAGTGGAACAACAGAAAAAAAATACCATAAATTGAATAACACTAGTTTTATGCACAACACATTACCTGCCCAGACTTTATCTTTGCAACTTTAAAACATGTACATAAAATCATTTTTGGGGTGGAACCTCATTAGATGTCATACAAACTCGCTCCAGTGAATTGCTAACCAGCCAGCGATTACCAATATATTTGCACACTTCTTTCAAAATTTACAAAAACAAAATAAAACTCACCAAATGGTCATGATTACTTGTAAGATGTAAGATGTGAAATGCTGGCTCTACATGCCGTATTTCCACACTGTCCTACTTAGCTGACAGCACAGAAGTGCCATGCTCTTATTATTTGGATCCAGAGGCAAAATTAAAATGACTGAATCCAAACAGTAATAGAAATAGTGGTAGTTCTTATGATTACCAATGATGCCACTAGTTAGTGAATGAATAACAGATTTTTATGCGGCCACCACCAACGCAGGAACATTTTAAAAAATGTTTGTCACACTATATCCAGAATTCTGGTAGGTGGAGGTAAGGTTTAAAATTCTCAAAGTGATCCTTTAATATTTCCGTGGTTTGAACATAGAACTCTCTAGAGATCACAGATGCAGTCATGGAATTAAATGAGAATAAACTTCACCGGCTGCGTTCATTCTAATGAATGAATATAGCTCTTTTATTTGTAATATGAGCCGCTCTTAAAAAATAATGGGTCGCCTTAACTACTGAACTCTGTTAGACAGCTGTAACAATGAGCAACCTGTGGCCCACCAGTCTAGACGCACTGTAACAGGTTCCCTTGTGACTGCGATTATGCTCTTAATCTCACGGAAAATGTCAATGATGTGTGCTAAATAACTTGACCTATAGCCTTGAAACACTTACACATGCAAACGCATGCGCTGTGCAGACGGGCCGTTTGGTTTCCTTTGAAATACGGGAGAAGGTGTGGGATTGCAGATATACATCGATCAGGACCTTCTATCGCTCTCCAGATTCTCACACAATGTTCAGACAATCATTTAGAGCAAGATCCTCACTTGGGAAAGATAACAGCTCGCCAGATGTGGCTATGATGCAATTTTCACGCTGGACTTCTATAGAAACTTAGATAAGAGCAACATGTTTCAGCTAGTGCGACTTCAACACATCATCAGAACCAGAGCTACTGAGGCAAAACCAAAAGTCCTTGTCCGAATATGAATTTAAGCCTCTCTGCAGCAAGTGAAGGCAGCCAGAGCCTGAGTGCAGTGCAGCGGTTTGATAAGCATCACTGCCAAACATTTGGATGTTTTGTCTTTCTGAAGTTTGGCAGTTCTGCTGTCTGATGATGATGTTTGTTAACATTGCTATGGAAATGTTGGACATAACAATTATTATCAGAAGGGGGAGTCATGATGAGGGAATTTCCACTGGAGGAGAAGTGTGTATGTGTGTATGTGCATATGCGTGTGTGTGTGTGTGTGTGTGTATTTGAGGAGGAGATGCGAGCAGAGATGGGAGAGATATCTGTGATAGAGGTGGTTTGGACTGAATTACCACGCAGGTTGGTACAGCCAAGTCTCTTCACCCATGGCGGTTCATACTCCTCCATCTCTCTCTCTTTTCCTTTCCTTGTCATGAGTTTATCTTATGGGAAATATTCCTGTTCTTCATTACATGGCCTACTAGAAACTTAATGTTTATGAGAGTGAATGTGAAAGCCTTTATGGAAATAAATAAAATGCTTTCAAGTAAATTAAGATTGACCCACTGGTTAGTCCTGAGTGAACTGTTGTCCTTCACTCATTTGCTCAGAGATGAAGAAAGTGATAGAGTTTTATGCTGCCTTATTAGACAATAAAAAAACATAAGTATGCGTTTGTGCATGTACATACATTATGTGCATCACGTGACGAAGCAAACCTCAGCACCCCGTGTAATAAGATTTAATATTGTTTTTTTTTTTTTAAATCAGTCTGCCATAAAGAGCAGCAAAACTGACTGTAAGGGCATCTTCTCGCTGTGGATCAGCGGTAGCAGCAGTTGAATGAAAAAAAATGAGAGCACATTACACCTGTCTAACCTGCTCTCACCCTGCATGAGAAGAAGAGTCTCCCAGTAATCAGAAGATTTTGAATGGAGCTACTTGTATGGATCTTATCACTGTGGTATTACAATTACTTCAACAACAAAATGACTATATGTATATCATTTACTTTGTTTTCCTTGCATGCCTTTTTTGAATGAGGTTTCCAAAAAAGGAAAACATTCCTCATGAATTGAGGATAATGATGACTGAGTTCACCAACAACAAAACTATATCAAAACATCAAACTCTCACACAACTGCTGCCATATGAGCCAAGCCTCATTCATCCGGGGCTATGCTCAAAACTTCCCAAACACATGCATTTTCGCTAAAACACAATGATTTAAAACACTTCCAACTAAGAGCAGCATGACCTGAGCATCATGAGTTCTGCTTCAGCAGAGTGCAAATGCAGGCTGGTGCCCAGACGCGCTACTCGGCTGTGCACAAGACTGTTTGCACTGGCATGTTTTAAATCAGAATGTTTAAGTGAAAATGCATGTGTTTTGGAAGTACTGAGCATACAACGGGATAAATGATTATACTGCACGAGTTGTGTGAGAGTTTGTAAATGGATGTTTTCAGCAAAACTGAAAACACGAAGCATGTTTATACATTGTAAGGTATTTTGTTTTATTAAAAAAAGAAAAAAATCTTTGAGCACCATGTTTTTAACACAGTTCCAAAGGGAAATGAAGCCGAAACCATGACCATGTTAATGAACCATTATCCATAATTAGGTTTCATAATATCCGAAAAAACAGGCTGTAGATTTTGCTAGATTCTAAAACTCATTACAACTTGAAGATATTAACCATTGGCAGCAACTTCAGGCAGTGAGGGAGAGCTGCTTCAACTGGAATAACTGCATTTAGGTCTTTATTCTTTATCCAGCTTTAATTATTAATGGTTGAATAAATTGTGCAGGGTCCTAACCAATTTTTAACTTTTGTGAGATCTTGTTTCTCATGCACTGCGCCAGGACTCTGTGTATCCTACTGTGAACAACTATTTGCCAATAAGTCATCATCGATGTAACAACACGAAAATCCTGAATATTTATTGCACGGTGTGATTTAAAGTGGCTCTTGTTCCGTTCCTGATCTAATGAGTCGGAGCTGCAGACAGTTTCTGCCAAACATTTCTGAGCGCCAGTTCCAAAACAAACCCTTGCAGACGTTGGGGTGAGTCTATCAGCCATGGGAAATCAAACCCATTAACCTCCTCTCAATCCTCCTCCTCCTCCTCCTCCTCCTCCTTTACAGTAAATTCAATTCATTCACAATCTCTACGCCTCTCTTTTCTTCCTTTTTCTTTAACCCATAAGGTCTATAAAAGTTTACAAAGGCAAACATATTTTCTATAGCTGTCCTTATGTTTGAAAATACCAAAAAGAAGAAAGTTCTGTCCTGATAGTGGCGATTACATTAGTGTTCTCCAGTGGATGTTTTCAGTTCTGACTGATCCAAAATGTAGGAGAGTGGGCATTAACAATGGCTTATATAACAGCACTTCAGTTCCAACAGATGAAGATGTAGGTAGCCAGGTTGCTGTATAGCGCTGTTAGCTTTTGCTAAGTCCCATCTTGAGCGCTGTAACTGTGTACATAGAGAGACACAGAATTAATGCATGTCGTGAGTAATATACAAAGTAAGTTTTTACTTTGTTTCATTTTCACAATTTTGATCACTGGACCATTTGTGCAGCCCGTGTTTATGTAGCCATGTATTAT
>NC_142188.1:29515000-29535000 GCF_026936395.1 Plectropomus leopardus
CAGCCAAGCCAAACCTGTGGCGGCTGGAAGGAGAGCGGCCCTGCACCGAGATCCAGTTACCGTTTCCTCAATCACCGGGCGCGAGAGAGAGAAAGAGACCTGATGAGCAGCCTTTCCTGTCTACATAGAGATGATAAAATGACAGATTTGGGAGCGCAGCCTTGGCTGTGGGCAAACGCCCCACGCCAGCTAAAGATGAAAGCCGCATGTCAAATTTCACTCGGAAAGATAAACTGCCAATTCTCTTGTTTCTTCTTCTCCTTGTCCTTCCATCATGCCCATCAGCCTCCGCCTCCGTGGAAAGAGGTAAAAGATCGGGGGGTGGGAGTGTGTGTACCCCATATGGAAGCCATTCTCTCTCGTCCCCTCCTCTGTTTGCTGCTGGGAATGTTTTGGCGTGCTCTGGAGATGAGCGCTGTGATGTCACACACTGGCACAGTACTGCTGTGTCAGTATAGAGGAGGAGATAGAGAGGAGGGGTGGCGATGGCGGTCGGCGGGAGGAGGAGGGGTAGAGGAGTGAATTGCTGAGCCGCCAGTTTTTTCTCACCACACTGTAAATTAGCGTGCCGGTTCCTTGATGGAAAACATTCGGGGGGCAACACAGAGGGGCCTCCTGAGATCCTCGAAATGCAAGAGAGCCGTGTTCTGTTGGGGATGGGGGTAGTTCGGGTTTTGGTGTCTTTTCAATTAAAACGGCCGCGAACAAAACATCCCTCCCTCAGGGACCAGTCCCAGCAGAGGAGCAAGAGCATGAGAGAGAGCAGATGAGTCCTGATCTGAAGCAGCAGAGGCTGCTTCTAATAAAGTCTTTATGTACTCCCCCCCCTCCCGTACGGAAAAATCAGAGGCAGTACAAACAGACAGGCCTCGCACTCTGCTGGAGATAATTAGGTAAAAATAGAAGTACAATTTCCACTGGTTATTATTGCAGAGCCATGGCGTTGTCACACTGACTGTCTCTACAAGTGGGACATGCTGCACCCACCAGTCACACTCTCAGACCTTTAGGCCACATTGAGACAAGAGCAACACTACTAAAAATGGAAAAGTCTTTCCTTTGCGTTTAAAAAAAAATCTGAGTTCATATATTAACATAGTGAAAATGATCCTCGTGTATGCAGATCCCCAAAAACAACTAAAAATGCTGTAGTGTGCATGCCAGGCCAGGAGTTGGCAGTGCAACTTTGTAATGACACATAGAGGAACACCACGCGGCTGCGCAACAAGGTGGTCTTCTACAGAGCAGTGAGTAAAGACAAACAAGAAGATGATGCGAATGCATGCACAGTGATCACAGTAGTGGTGCAATAAATCTACACTTTGCTGTTGGAGCGTTAATAAACTCAGTGGAGTCAACAACACAAACATAGCTCGGTGGTCCACTATTGTTGTTTATGTTGTCCTACTCACGAATGGGTATTTTCCTGAAACATAATGCGCATTCAACTACCACGATAAGAAAGCTGATTGCTGATGAAGGCTATGAGATGAAAGCAGTGGGAAAAGCTAGCAAGTAGACCTTGAGTTTAAATATTTTTTTGTCAAACTACTGTTTCAGAGGTCAGAAATGTCCTCAAATTTCCAGCTGGTCTTTAGATAATGTGTTTCAAGATCCATTCTCCCCATGAACAACCAGCTCATGGTTTAAACATATCAGGTATGTAATAAAAGGCCAAGCTGATACATATTTGAATGACCACACACTCCACACACATAAACACACACTACCTCCCCACCAGATTTTGTGCTCTCAGGTTATTCAGGGTCCCCGTGGACCCTTAAAAAGTCTTGAAAGGCATTGACTTCATTAATCTAAAAATAAAGCCTTAATTGGTATAAAATAGAATTAAATTCATCTTTTTAAAGTCTTAAAAATGCTCACAGATGGGAATCTTTTTTTCTTGACATTGCATTGTAAAATCTTAAAATGATTAGTAACATCTTTTTTTTGTTGTTAAATCATTCGGTAATTTCCTTTTATTAAACTCGTCATGATGGGAATTCAAGCAGTGGAATCTCACATGCAGTTTTAGAAACACAAAATCACCCAAAGAACTGTGCAGAAATGCCACTTATTTCCCACGTCTGTTGGTAAATGAAACAGATACTTTTATGATAATATATGTTCATTGTCTTTCATGTATTTCACTCTAAAAAAGGGTTGTTTTTTCAACATTGGCAGTAGATAATTAAGTTTTTACTGGCCAAAAAAAATGCTTTATGTTCAAAGAAACATTTGGACATAATAAAATTGTCCTTCTTAAGTTCTGGTTTTTAGAAATTGGTCTTAAACTTAATTCTGAGTGTTTTTTTTTAAAAGAAAAAGTCTTAAAAAGTCTTAAACCAACCTTGCCTTAAGCTGCAGGAACCCTACTATAAATTTGGACAGAAATGGGAGGTGAGGAGAGTAAAGAAAAAAGAGAAAGGGGAGGCTGGTCTTTAACTGTACTGACTGTGGCACACATGGTGACTGTGGGGGTCGAGGGGGAGTCTGTCACACACACCTAAATTTAAGCCATTCCCAGAGGCCAGGCCAAACAAAGCGTCAGGAAAAGGCCCCTGCTCTGGTGCGGTGGGCCAGTGCAGCGCTGCTCGCCTGAAAAACAACAGGAAACACATGTGGAGCACTCGATACAGGGAGGGACGGCGAGGCCCGCGGTGCAGCCAGGAACCAGGATCCCAGGACTGAGACCCCACCTGACCCTGCTGGTTCCCACTGACACTTCCTTATCCGCTACATTAGGGCAAAGGTCGGGGCAGAGGGACGGGTGGCAGATGTCAGCGCTGAGCTCAGCGACAGGAAGCGGCCTGGGCACCGAGCGAGGGATGGAGGGAGTGAGAAGAGGAAATGATGGATGTTTTTGTCCGATGTACGCCGTTGTCATGCTTACGCCACACATAAACACAGCCTTAATGCTCCTGCAGAGCTACTCCTGCATTATAGATCAAAACATCCATATATCTTGATATTTATATACAAAGATAACAGTTACACACGCCAGCTGGGATTAAAGAGCAGCACCTGGGCCTCATATTCCACGCCGAGGCTCATGCAGCCATGTTTGTTTTGGGAACGAGGCCTCGTTTGAAGAGAGTGGATTACCGAACGACTCAAACAGAGGCGGAATGGGGTGTCAGCTGAGATGTATATGAAACCTTGTCTTGCTCGGGCTCATAGACAAGAGATGGATCACTCAAACGGCGCCTTTCACATCATCATCATCATCATCATCCTCACCGTCATCTTCCTCTCTGTGTGCTTCTTTTCTGTTTCCTGTCATTCCTCAGCAATTCAAATGCAAAGCGGGGCACAGTTTAGTCTGATTTTGGGAAATGGTAATCTTCTTTAACACTGACTGTTAAAGAAGATTACCATTTCCCAAAATCCAGCTGCTTATTGCACAGCCAATGTCAATGTTTAGGCAAGGTGAACGCAGCGAGCCAAGTGCTTCGCAACAGAAACTGATATCAATTTCTGAAACTGACAAAAACACATTAAGGGAATTGTGAATACCGTATATGTCCCTTAGTTTTCTTTGGACTACACCGAATTCACTTATTTTTTTAAGTTACACATATGCCATCAATTTCAAAATCTTATTTGTCTTTTGTATATTTTCACATGATGTTTTTACTCTGTTTTTACTCTTCTGTGTCCAGCTGCCAAAATCCAAATCAGAAAAGCTTTGAGTAGATAAAAATGTTGATACATGTAACTGGGTCGCCTTCAATTATTACTTTGCTCTCACAGTTATAACCTTAAAGGACCTATTTGAAATTACCAGACATCCAGTCCAAACGATTAGGCGGCAGACTTTCACCCTTTAAATGACTGTAAACTTACAGTTTGTGTTGTCATTAGTTAAACTAAAGATTTGTTTCAGTAAGTAGTCAATGTTATGTTATTTATCAGTCTAAAGGAAACAATGTGAGTTCAGCATCAAACTGCATCTTTCTACACTCCAAGAGCTGCGTTTTGAGCTAAATTTATATCCAGATCTTACATACTGCAAGCTCATAAGCCGAAAGCAATGACAGAGCGGACGCATTTGACAAGTTCAGAATGAGAACAGGCTGGACTGTTGGAGATATCGGCTGTGGAGATGTCTGCCTTCTCTCCAATATAATGGAACTAGATGGCACTCAGCTTGTGGTGCTCAAGCGCCAAAAAAATACATTTGAGAAAGTCAACAGCAATGTCTCTTTTCAGAAATCATGACTATTTTCTTCCTACTGAATTACACCCGCCAACCCTTTCAGCGCCAGACAGGCCCTACAGGCACTACTCAGGGCTCAAAAACACTTCTCTCCTATATATTTTTGGGGATTAAGTCATCCAGTTGAAATGTTTAGAATTATTTTTGTGGTTAGAGATATGAATACAGCATTATTTTCATCTCCATCAGTTTTCTGTCCAAGAAACAGAATCATTTTTAGGGTTAAAGCATGAATAATGCTTTAAAGTTTAGGGCACATTTTGAATTATTTGTTGAATTCATGGAAGGAACATGTGTTATTTGGCAATAAACATATGTACCTTAGACTTCATTGTTCATCTCTACTCTGAAACCAAATTTACACAATTGCGTTTGACTGGCATTTCGACTCCTATCAATGCAGTGACTCATGTTATCATGTTATATGTTGACTATATTTCCTTTGATGAATCACTCTGCAGTGTGTAACCACCACTACCACGCAATTTCCCCACACGATCATTAAAGTTTCATCTCATCTTAAAAACAAACACCATTTTTCTCTTTCTGCACATTAAAGTCTTCCTGCATAATCCTGTGTGTGTCATACGCGCTGACAGAATCATGCGTCATAGCATCATGTAAAAACCCATACCCCTGATCCAAATCACGCAGCACTCTCAACTCATAACTAAAAGTTTGATTTCTCAGAGTTTAATCTACATGGCCTCCTGTCAGAACATGAAGGTGCTGCAGGAGGCCATCCCTTTGAACGTGAGCAAAATGGCTTGATTGCTTTCTAAAACATTGGAACAAGGCAAAGAAACAAAGAACAAAATAAAAAAATGATCCAAAAATTTGCAAGTAATGACTGAAAAGTACATCAAAATTACCTGAGAATGTGTAAAATGAAAATAATAAATAAATAAATAATAATAATAAAAATGGAAATGATCAGGAAAAGGTGCCTAAAAACCATAATCATTTTGTTACATAATTTAAAAAATTGAATTTGATCATTATAAATATGTTTTTGCCTGTTTTTTCTTTTTCCCCCAAGAGATTTTTCCTTAGCTTTTTTAAAAATAATTTTCTTAATCTACTAATTACTTGCAAATTGTGGAACATGTCACACCATGTTGCTAGTTGCCTTCCCCCCTCCATGTTTCTGAAAGGAATCGCACTAATTTGTTCAGGGTTTGAAGTTTTAAATACTTGTGAAAGGCGTCTGAGAGCAGCACAAGAAAAGTGATGTTGCTCCAGGTTTCAAAGGGTTAAATCGGCAGTTTGCAGGTGAGATCCCGACGTGCTGGGGCGGACCGGGACCATGACGAGGAATGTGATCAAGTAACACGCATATGAACCAAGTCACTCATAAACCTGCACATGTACATACAAGCTTCCTGGGAAACTATTGATTCACTGAGTGCTGTTTATTGAAAAGAATCAATCACTCAGATGCATTTTTAAACCGTTGGATCGGGGAGCGACTCCTTACAATTAAACGAGTTAGGATGAATTTCTTTCTCTTTCGCTCTCCGTCCTCGTTCGGCGCAGAGCTCGCAGGCGAAGCTATTCCGATGGTAATGAAAATAAATACAAGCCTTGGGAATCCATGTCCATTCCAAGAGCCATTCATCTATGAAGCAACCTCATTCTTATATAAGAGTCCCTATTTGGATTCGGTTCACATCACAGTTTATTTAACTTGATTTCCCTAAATAGGGCCCTGATTGGGTTGCATAAGGGCTCTGGGTCCTCAGTGGAAAGGGGGAGGAGGGGGGAGTTGTGGTGGGAGAAGAGAGAAGGGTTGATCAAGGGGAGAAAGAATAATGAGAGGGGTGTTTTAAGTTCAAGTTTCAACTTTATGTGTCCAAGTGGGGAGCTGGTTTGGCAGCGAGGAGATACACTTACATAAAGACGTAAGCCAGTCACTGACGCAAGGTGCTGAAAGCGAGCAATGTAAGACAAATCATCATCGGCATCATCAACCTTTCCGTCATCATCATCATTCACATACAGTCATAATGGGGCCAGAATGGCACTCGTTCTCCTCCCTGCACCAACAGCACAAGAGTGCTTACACCTGTTTGGCAAGAACATTGTGCCGTATGTTGAACACGCTGTAAAGGATCAAATGCTTCATCGCTCTTGAACGTAATGATGGGCAGCTAATGGTTGACATTCTGCAACTCTTAGTTATGCCAAACACATCTCCTGTCATAACTATATTTTAACACCTGATATGCTAGAGAGACTTTTTGGCTTCAATTTATCATAACCAGCAAGCATAAGTTTGTTGGACAAGCAGCATATGTTCATTTTTTTCAGCACTTCAACGTCTAAAACAAGATTTTTGTTTTAAATATGGACTTCTCCGTGTAGGACTGAAGACAACATATTTTATTTTAAATTAATTCACATTATTTTGGACATGGTAGTTAGTTTACCACTTGTCTGCTCTGCCACCTATTTTGAAAGGATGTGACCTATGCGCTGATGGGAGTAAACAAGGAAGGAGTCTCGAACGGGCTGTAAAGGAGGCAGGTTGGGGTGGTGGATGGGTCACAAAAGCCCACTTTCCCACGGGGCGCTGCCCTCATGACGTGTGTTCAGAATCGTGTAAACTTTGAGTCATTTTAAGGTACATCCTCCAGTTTTTTCCTTAACCCTAACCACACTAACTTGAAGCGCCTAATTTTGATCTCCATAACGGTACGTTAATTACCTAACTGTACGTTAAGGAGGTAGCATTATTCAGGGGGCGCTAATTTGTATGATATCAGGGGAACTGTTATGTGCACATTTTCGTAAGGATATCATACTGACTCGAATCTTAATGTTTTGACTTGAGATTCAAGATGACAAAATTTTAAAAAACCTTGCAGCTCAACTTGAACAAGGACTTGTGTCTTCACTAGGCCTTTAGACTGGAAATACTTGACACCTTCGCAAGCCAAACATGTAATTATGTTTTTAACCAGTGTGCAACTATGCACTCATTTTCCTTAATTTCCTGAATCGACTTACATTCACGCAGTTCATTCCCAGCAAGTTGACACTCAATTCCCCAGATTCACTTCATCTGAACCAATTTAACAGCATCCAATCAACTTGCAGGAGAGAACCGTCATAGACTAAAGTTATATCACTGAGCCAGTTGAAAAATGTGATACCAAAGATAATTTTGCTTGCATGAACAAACTAAGGGGTGGTCAACAAAAAATGCAGTCTGCACTGTGTTGTAACAACTTCAAACAAATGTTTTTTGACCAAAAAGTACTTTTTCTTTTTTTTTTAGAGTTTTTTTAATTCAATGTATTATTATTCTGCTGTTAAAATGGCACAACATTTGCTAAAATGTGCATTATGACTAGTTAAGACTCAAAACTCAAAGTTTAGGATTTTAGACAGATTTACATGTGACTTGCAAACAATGACCTGGTCCTACCTCTGCAAACTCTAAAATATCACTTCATCTGCCTTTATCAGTCTTCTTTTTTGCACACCATTTCATAGTTATAATATTTCAATATTTCAGCCAGTTCTATTGGTCCAAGTGTTTCAGGTTGAATCATCCTGTGATCCAATAATGCTGAACTCCATCAGCACTTGACTCTATCAAAAATAAAACAGCTGAATGCAAGAGTTGAATTGGACTCTTGAATGTTAGGAAAGCATGTCCAGGAATTTAGCAATATTTGACTCACAGCATCTCTAATGGTTTTTAGGGGCAGGATAATAACCCATCATTGGCTTTCGCAAGAGCGTTTATATTTTATGGATGTTATCCATTTGGTTATTTTATAGTGCATCAGCACCTGAGTAAAATACAATATCTTCAACAAGCTTTTCATGGCAAACGCTGACAGGAAATGACAAGAAACTGGAGACCTAGCGAAGGCCTTCCCATGACTACTTGTATCACAGAATATTTTTGCAGATATTTGGCCCAGAAACATTTGCGCCCGGTACATCCAAAGTAAATTTGGAGCTGCAATGGAGTGAAATAAGAACCGAGAACTCGTCTGATGATTTATTCAGAGAGATTTTGGAGTAGCGGGAGAGATTTTACACACTGCAGGCACAACAACTGTTCAGTCCATAATAAAAAAAAAAAGGTGCGCACATATTTCCACAAAGGGTGACTTCACGACCCCGGAAAGCACCATCGCCATGAAAAAAATCCAGACTGGCGTGACGGCACCCTTAACACACACAGACAGGTGTGTTCTGGGGGGTAGTGTGAGAATCTTTGCTCGTGTGATGACAATGGTGAGAGATCGCTAACACCACAGGCTTAATGTATAGTTTCCAAGGTCGGGCTTTTTCTCCCACACGTCTCGTCTGGTGAATAACCCTCTGTGCGGCACGGCAGTCCGTCCACAGGCCCATCCGGATGCCGACGCAATTACCGCGGGGATATTGTGGCTAGATTCCGGAGTAGCCGCTGTGACATTTCAGGATTAGTCATGATGGCTGATAGCATGAACGCCTGTTAATTTTATTATCAATGGATGGTACTGTCTGCTGTGTTCGCCCACTCATATTTGAGGAATTCTCTCTTCCTCTCTCCCCAACTGTCCCTCCTTGTAGTTCCTCTAGATCAGCGATACTCAACTTAAGGCCTCGGGCCAAATCTGGTCCCCGATAGGGTGCCAGGTGGCCCCTCAACCATTTTAAATTTCCGATGAAAATATAGTGATTCACACTGGGAATTGTTTCTTTTTTTAACATTTAGTGTACATTAAGTGCCAGAGTGCATAAAAAAGCATCAAAATAGAGCTAGTTTATCAAAAAATGCCAGTGAAGGATCCCCCACACAGACAGAAGTCCTAGCAAAGCCCCTAATGTCCTAAAACCACCTTGAAATCCTAGAAACATCCTTAAATCTGAGAAACATCCTAAAACCTAAAAACCATTGTAAAATCCTGTGTCCTAAAATTGTAAGAAATGTCCTAAAATCCTAGAAATGTACCAAAATCTGAGAAATTTTCAAAATCCAAGAAATGTACTAAACTCTGAGAAATGTACTAAACTCTGAGAAATGTACTAAAATCATAGTAATGTCCTGTAATCTTTGAAAAGTCCCAAAATCGTTGAAATATCCAAAAATCCAAAAATCATCCTTAAGTCTTAGAAATGTCCTGAAATCCTAGAAACATCCTTACATCCGACAAACATCCTAAAATCTTCGGAAAGTCCAATGTCCTTAAATTGTAGAAATGACCTAAAATCATAGAAATGTACTAGAATCACAGAAATGTCTTAGAATCCTATAAATCTCTTAAAATCAATGAAAAGTCCCAAAACCCTTGAAACATCCTAAAATCCAAGAATTGTCCTAAAATCCTAGAAAGATCCTTCATAATCTAGAAATGTCTTCACATTCTAGAATCATACTTAAGTCATAGAAACGTCCTAAAATCCTACGAACATGTATGGTGCTGCGGCGACTGGCCCCTGGTCTTCTGTCATTTTGCAAAAGTGGCCCCCAAGAAAAGCAAGTAGAGGATCCCTGCTCTAGATTAATCCCTGTTGGGGCTGAGAGGCGACTTTGAACTTACCTCCAAAACTGTAAATTAGGAATTTTAGTAAACATCTTGGGATCAAATTTATGACATCTGGAACACAAATCTGCCTCTTAATTAACTCTCACTGTGTTCGTTGTTCCTATTTGACCCGGTGCATATCTCTATAGGTGCAGCAGCAAGTTCAGCTCCAGCTTGGAGCCCTAATCCTCGGGGATCACTGTATAGCGATGGGAGGTGATGGACAGTGAGAACTATGTGGACTATGAGATCCCCCTCTAAACCCCAGTGATTGTGGGATTAGATGAAGGTTTGCTGAGGCGTCTTAGAGGAAGCATGTTAAAGCGAAAAAAAAAGCACCTCATCTTCGCAACATCTGCAGCCACTCAGAGTTTCCATGTTCTGCCTTGATGAGCCAACAACACATGTTGGGTCTGAGTGAACACACACGTACACGCACACACACACAACGGCTCAGGGGCGACAGTGTGCATGTGTGTCTCTGTTTGTGTACATTAGAGGCAGGGGAGAGATGTTCTTGGCCGAGGCACAATCAGGAATCAGACGTCTTTCTTTGCCAAGGACAAGTTTAACTCTATTCTGCTTATTTTTGGCAGCAGTGTGCTGAGTAAATCACAGTGCTGTTTTATTGGCAGTTGCTGAGAAGCTACCACGGGCTGGAGCCCAGCTCCTATCCGCTCACTACGTCAATAAGACTCCGTGCTGTGTAGGGGTCAGGGGTCACACGGCTATACAACTCCGGGCCAGTGGAAGGGCACAGAGAGGAGGAGTAATTTCAGACTGGAAAAGTATTTTTCAGATGTCTGAAGAGAGAAGGAAACAAGTGAGACAGCTGCTTCTTTCTTTCAGTCGCAGACTGAAGAGGAATGTACAGTCATGCAATACCAGTAATACTAAAATTTAAGGAGGATCTTAACGAACAGAGAAATTCATAAAGTTATTAGTTATTGCATTAGTTAATGCAACTAAAGGGCAACAACTGGTTAAAATCTCTCTCTTTTGGTCAAGAGTCACTTTTAAAGGAATAGTTGGAAATTGTCTCAACATATGTGAGTTGTTCTGGAAAATGAATATTACTATCATAAAAGTAATTTTTTGAAATGATAAAATGTCTTTACCATGTTATGCAAGCAGAGGTGGGGGGGGGGGTCTCAAGTCACATGACTTGTCACGAATCAGAGGACTTGAGACTCGCTTGACTAGCATCAATGAAAGACTCAGCTTGACTCAGAATTATGATTTGACACTTGACTTAGACTTGAGATAGATGACTGGAAATGACATTGAAAATTAAATATAAGCATTTTTCTAGCAGACAGAAAAAGTAGAAGTTAGGTAGTAGTGGTAGTAGGTAGTGCGTAGAGGTGTGGACAAGGTGGGTGGCAGGGAATCCCACCAGAGATCACAATAACAGGTCTTAGCAAAAAAGAAAAAGAAAAAAAACTGGCAAGTGAGCACAAATGGACCAGATCTAAGAAGAGCTGGACATGTGACACAGTAAACTGTGTACAGCAAAAATCTGGCAGGGAATGGTTGTCAAGCTGGCTCTCTTGTAGGTACGCAGGAAGGTGCGTTGATTACCGAGTGCCACCAGGTGTGTAGAGTGAAGTGACAGCCCTGGACTCGACCTCATTTGCTTGATTCTCACGACAGTGACTTGCTTGAGAGTTGAATGTTAAGACTTGAAACTTGCTTGTGACTTTCACATGTGTGACTCCCACCACCGTGTGTAAGGCATAAAGACGGTAAGGCTGTCTTGTTCACAGTTTAGGGTCCTGGCTTGAGGGGGTTAAGGGGTTGTGGGGAGGGGGGTAAGACGGATAAAACCATGTTGGTGTCTCTCCAGTGATTAGAGTATCATTACAGGAGGATTAGCCGGAGGATCATCCGGGAGGTTACACTACAGACAGCTGTGGTGTGTTGGGGGGTCTGGTGGTCCTGGGAACTAAAGGCCCAGCTCACAGAGACATTGAGCTAAACAGACAATAACGTCATTTAAAGTGTGAGAAAAGTCTCTACCCACTTCCAGCTCAGAGACAGTGTTGTGTCTGGGACTAAGACATGTGGTGGGCAGGCGGCGGAGGCCATCTTGGCTCTGAACTACCCTCTGTGGAGGAGTCAAGTGTCTGCAGTGTCACCGCTACGATTCATGCAAAGCTGAAACCAAACCTGGTCCCTGGGGAGCACTGGGCAACCGCCGCCGCAGTGTGTGTCACTGTGTGTATGTATGTGTGGCATGTATGTGTGTGTGTGTGTGATGAGGACCGTGAGAAAGTGTAGTCTAACCCCAGAGGTTCAGACTTACAGACCCGAGGGGTAAAACACACAGCCGGCCAGACTTCACTACACTGTATAACAGTCAAAGAGACAAGTTACACTGACCAGACCTGTGAGTGTGAGGTACGTTGCGCTCATGTTGTGCGGTGTTGTAAATGCCAAAGCAATTTTTCATATGTAAGAAACACTCCACCTATGAAAACAACTTAAACATGAGGGTTTTCAGATTCTATTTTTTTTCTGTCTTTCTCTGAAAGTGTTCAGGGGACCCCTGAAATATTTGATTTTACCAATCGGACATGCCTTGACCTTGTAGGTAGGTTAATGCTTGGTTGCTGGGTCCTAAGGATGCAGACAAACCATTTATTGCATTCTTTACACTTTTGGTCTTTTGGTTTCTGAAAAAGCTACAACAAAATGTACAGAGTTGATCCTATTATAGCTCCATGCACATTGAATCAACATGCAGAGTAATCTCAGCCTGTTCTTATTCCCAGGGGGTCAAATAGCGCCCCATTGTCACACCCTTTCGGTTTGTGATATCGACGCCAAAGGCAGCCTTTAGCATCTTTATGAGATGCAACGGGCTTTTAACTAACTCTATTGTAAACCCATCCACAGCATTACTTGACAATACAAATTTTCATCAGATTACATATCAAATGTACCTATTTTAAACCAAAAATGATCTTTTTTCTAAACTTAACCAAGTAGTTTTGTCTTACTAACATAATCACAGCGGTGTCACAATATTAACTATGTGTTACAATGTGTTTTAGCTGTGTGTCACAAAGAGATGCTAAAGGGTGCCCAGTGTAGCGCTATCTAGCCAGTTCTTATTCTGAACTTGTCAAATTCCACCACGTTTGGTGTCATTGTCTAGTGCCAAAAGCCACTTTCCACAGTGGTATGATACATTGGTGGATAGCATCAGTTTATAGCGCTGCCGAATGGCACCTTTAGTGGCACTATGATATGCCGCTGGATGGCATCAGTTTGAAATACTGCTTGTGAAGATATCACATAAAGAGCTGGAAAGTTTTTCACCTGAGAACCAGCTCTTTGCTTCCTGTATGACTGTTAAACCAAACCATTATGTTTTTCTCTAAATCTAAGGACCCGATTTTGTTGCTTAAACTTAACCCTGTGCTTGTGTTGCACAAGGAAATAAACATAAATACAAGGTGTTTTACTCATATTGTAAGTTTCTTTCAAAAAGACTGTATGCATCTAACAAGAAGAAACTGTACATGTCCTGTGAAAATGTAAGAGGATTTTAAAAACACAATGCACGGAACATAAACTGACTCTCCCTCCTGTCATGTCAACAACAATCACAGAAGGATACCTAGCGTGTAATATGTAGACGTAAATGGCACTGACCATGCAGTGATTGACAATTTGGGATGAGAACATGTCACATCAGATGCAGAGTGGCATAACAAAGCATCTGTATTTCACAACCCCAGAATGAGAACGAGTTGGTTATCAACAGCTTGACAAGCCTGGAATGCCTGCTTGGTTGCTGTGCTCTGATTAGACTTCACTTTTCAGGCGAGGGATTTCACAACCAGTCATAACAATTTAATAATGCACAGCTAATTGTATTACACTGAACAGGTGTTTCTTTAGTTTTGTGTATCTCCTGCAATAAGCAGCAGCTCTTCACCAAACTCTAAACCCTGGCATGAAGACACTATTTAAGGACATTTGAATCAGATCCTTGTCCTTGAACACAACTTCAGCATTACGGAACTTAAGGTCTTGAAATAATAACACACACACACACACACACACACACACACCAAACACACACACACACACACGCACACATTTGATGGTAAGTCTGATACACTGCTGATTGAGAGGAAGGATGAATAACAGCCTTGTGTTTGACGTCACTGTGTCGGCCTTGAAAAGGGCCAAATAGGCCTCCATTCATAATCGCTAATCATAGACCCGTCGCTTGGCAACGGCAACAAAAACACAACTGTTGCGGAACAAATTAGTCGATGTGATTCAGTGAAAATTCATAAAAGAGGACATGAAGCCCTGGATGGCGAAGGTCTGAGTCATGAGTGTCGTCATGCTGTGCTGAAGAGCTTTAATACTAAGTGTGGACACAGAAGTTGTCTCATTAGAATAAATTAATTATCCAGACACTTACTTAAATATGTATTCACCACATTTATGTACCTCTACTTTTCACACACATTCTGTCTCCCTCTGTCACACACACACACACATCTCAGAGTGCCTTTACAACTCCCTGTAGATGAAATCCCTTTATTAGTGGCCAGTAGCCCGCTGGCTGCCTTTAAAGCTGGCAGCGTCTGCCCGGGCCCCAGAGAGAGCAGCGAGCCATCTATAAATGTGATGATTGTTGCCCTGCATTTTCCCCTGCGCTGTGTAAAAACCAGCCAATGACCTCCCTACCTCCCACCCTGGCACCAGTTTCAGGATCCCACTGGCCCCACAACGGCTCCCGCAACAGAGCCGCGAGCCCCAGTCACCTACACTTAACTGTAATCTCAGCGACGTTATTGGGAACTCAATAAAAAATAACAGCCGCTGAATCTTTCACCCAAATTATAGGGTTGAATGTGGGGCAGATTGAGGAGTAGGGGGGGTTGGGATATGGCGTGGGGGTCTTAAGGAGTAAAAATAAGGGGTGGGAGCAAGGGGGATGTACAAGCTGAACCCTGAGTTATAGCCACAAACTGACCGCTAATGGGCCAAACTCACACTCCTCTATGATTTGTGAGGGGCGAGGGGTCGCTCCACAACTCTCTGTCCCTGCTCCCTGTCCAAGAACCTTGCAACACCACCATTTATTTTCTCCATCCTTCACTTACTTCCTCTATCCACTAACACGGCGTATTTCAATCAGCGGCTCATGATCCCCAGAGGAGTCACAAGATGATTCATGGAGTGTGAAAACACAGATCTTTGATTCACAGCTACGCAGCTGTGTGATTAATGACTTTTTCCATATGAAATTAGTGTTTGGAGCCTTCAATCTTTTAAAATTAATCAAATTAAATAGCCTCAAATAGGGAATATCAGATTTGGTGGTGTAAAGTCGCACATGTGCATGTTCACACCCACAGTGAGGGGCTGTGAGTGGGGTCCGGCTGATGTATGGGTTTGATTTGGACCATGTTGGCCTACTGGCTGCTGGCCAGTATCAGATTTGGGTCACTTTTTAATCTCTTTGGCTGTCATATTTGTGTGTATTGATGACATGTATTCAAAAAGAATTTGCTGAGATCTGGGAACGCGTTCATCTGATCTGGAAGTTGATTGGAACTTGATTTCTGCGCTGTTGTTATTATCAATAAGACAGATAAAAACTATGAAAATAACACCTACGTCGTAATAAATCAGAATGATCCTTTTAAGTTTCTCAGGGTTTTAATTCAGCCCTGTCACCACGGAAAATGTTGCTGTACATTTATGCAAACCATGAATAGATTAGAGTTGCACATTTCATACATCAGTGACGTAATATATAAACTGACTTTGTCATTGGGAGAAGGGAGGATTGGTGTGGCCCATAGCCGTGTTTCCTCTGGCTTTTTAGCAGCCAAATTTAGTTGTTTTTAGGGACGCATCACTGTGTTTACAGCCCCTAAACATGGATATTTTTTAGGGACCTGTCACTGTGTCTTCTCCAGCTTTTTAGCCCCAAAACATGGATGTTTTTGAGGGACCTATTGCTGTGTTTCCTGCAGCTTTCTAGCCAACAAACGTGGAAATTTTCCAGGGACCTATCACAGACTTTTTTGGCTTTTTATCCCCCAAATGTGGGTTTATTTTAGGGACCCATTGCTGTTTTTTGTTTGTTTGCTTGATTTTTGTTTTGTTTGTTTGTTTGGTTTTTTTTTGCTTTTGAAGCCCTCAAACATGAGTGTTTTTTAAGGACATGTCATTGTGTCTCTAGATTTTTAGTCACCAAACATGGGAGTTTAGTAGGGACCTGTCATTGTGTTTCCTTTGACTTTAGAGTCACCAAATGAGTATTTTTTAAGGAACCTGTCTTTGTGTTTCCTGCAGCTTTTGAGCCTCCAAATGTGAGTGTTTTTTAGCAGCCTGCTGCTTATTTTCCAGTATTGTGCCCCCAAAATCTGGTATTTTAATCTAAAACATGATATTTTCATTACTAAGTAGTTTTTGCCTTAACCCTAACCACATATTAACCACAGCATTGTTGTGACGTTCAGTTTCAAATGATCTGCTACATAATAATGTGAAAATGTGACATGGTTTGCAGAATTGTACCAACATTTTTTCTGCTAACTGGATCACTTAATTGGAAGTTTAGTGTCTTTTGCAGGTGTACATGTAGTTTTAAAAGGGTTTTCCACCCTGAACAAACTGCTTTGCTTTTCAGGGATGAGAACAAACTCACGTTGAGCTAACCTCTAGCTCACTGGTGGGTCTCATCCAGAGGTCTGGCAATGTGGGACTCCCAGCGGATCAACCCGGGGAGGGTGTTTAATGGCTGGGTGGAGGACCTGAACACAGGACTTCCCAGAATAAAAAATTACAACAGCTCAATAGGGAGACATAACATCAGATGAGCTTTAATTCTAATGATCCCTGCGAGGACTCTGGGTAGTTGGGGCAGCCAGTGGTCATAATGTACTAAATAATTAGGAAAGGAGATGATTGTATTATGAGTTTGAAGAACTTATGGAAAAGTACATGAGTGTGCAATAAATATATAGATTTGTCTCTGCAGCAATCCATCCAGTCCATGCAACAGTTGGCTCAGTGATGCCATCACTCCTCATCTCCCCCCGTCTGACAAGAAGCCAGCGACTCAGAGCAGCCAGCTGTTTCTTATTTTTCTACTTCACCCCCCAAATACTCCATCCATCCCCTCCTTCAGTCTCTCCTCCATCAGCACTCCTTCCATCCAAACATCCAGCCCACCTCCCCCTCTACATAAGAGCTGCAGAGCCTACCTGATATCCACATCTCACACACACACACACGCACACGCACACGCACACACACACACACACACACACACACGCACACACAGGAAGGGTGGAGGAACTCAGAGCACATATGATTGGTCTTTACTGGTGTTAGAGGTTGGAGGTGATTTGATTGGCTTGTGCCCTGCACACACAATGTCACTCCTCCAAATATATAAGTTTCTTCCCTAAGAGTGTATTCTGTGTTTGCAGTTTAAACCTGTTAAATTTGAGCAAATCATCTTAATTTCCAACAAAAATACAGAAACACAGCCTTTGAGTAACTTAGTAAGAAATGGCCCAAATATCTATAAAAGAACAAAAAAATAAAATAATAAAAAATGGTAACAATTTACAAAAACTTTACAACAATTTAGAAAATTACTTGAAATTAGCACAAAAAGTAAAAGAACAGGAAAAGACCTGAAAAAAGTGATAAATAGAAATAAAAAGCAACAGCAACAACAATAATAATAACAATAACAATAGAGTAACCTTATATTAAATACATAATTATAATAAATAAAAAAGTTTTCTTGATATTTTTTCCCACTTATTTGATCATTTTCCAATGATTCTCTGTTTTTAAAGCCAATTTTCAGGTCACATTTCACAAATTGTTTCAAGCAATTTTTGGGATTTTTCATGCCAAGTTACTGATTGCTTTTTCTCCTATGTTTTTGAAAGAAATCAAACCAATTTTCCCACATTTCAAAGGATTTATTGCTTGTGAGGTGCGTCTGAACAACAGCACAAAAAATCTCATGCCTTTCCAAGTTTAGGGTTAAAAGATTAATTTAAGAATTTGTGTATGTTTTTGTGTGTTTCACGTCTTTTCAAACCTTTAGTTCACAGATGGAGGTGAGTAACTCTCTCTCCGAGCTGTCAGCTGTTTGCCTCTACAGTGATGGCATTATGAGGGTCCAGACACACCACACACACACACACACACACACACACAAACACACACAAACTGTCCTATTAGGTCATGACATGAAAACACTTCTTAGTGCTGTTTTCCTGCAGTTTATTGAGTAAACAGTGCAGGTGAATGAGCATCAGACAGCAGCAGTAAAAGGCACACACATGCAAACAGTGCTTCTCTCTCACTTTCCCCTCCGTCTCTTTATGTCACACACTAGCTCGCCTTCTGAGCCTTAAATAGCATCTCTTTATATCTAAATGTTTTTCTTTTTTGTCCACAGAAGAGATGATTGAATGATTCCTGAAACGTAAGCTTGTCAAAATAAGCCTGTGTGTAGACATGCATGTGCAGAGTGGACCATTTCCAGATATTTGGACCCCTTGAAATATCTCCAACTGGTTCAATATTTAGTCAAAACGGGCCCTCTATCTACCAAATATCACATGCTTTTGTACGCTTTTTTAAACTTCATTTGTCACATACACAAACATAACCACAAAAAGCATCTTTGTTCTTGCCCTATCTGGAAAGGGCGAAAGATAAACAAGCATTCTTTCAGGGGAGATGAAAGAGAGCTGGAGTGATTGTGAGGGGGGAGGAAGGCTAGGGGAGGAGGTGATGATAAGATCTGACCCTAATTATGTGGGTGAGATAGAGCCCCATATTGGAAGGGGGGAGGGAGGGGGAGGGCCTTTCTGACACACAGCAAGAAAATACTACTGTCAGATAGCAAGACGTTACAGTCATTAATCATGACATGGGCATCACAGAAATACCTTCAAACTCTAAATCCTACGACAGGAAGCCCTGTGGTTTCTTTATCAGGCCTTGAAGCAGACAGCTGGGCCGAATATCTCATTAAAGGAATGGTTTGATATGTTTGGAAATATGCTAATCCGAGTTCTTGCCTATAGTTAGATGAGAAGATGGATACCACTTGCATATCTGTACACTTTATAAAGCTGGAGCAGCAGCCAATGAGCTAAGCATAAAGACTAGAAATAGGAGTGAACAGCTAGCCTGGCTTCATATTTAGGTAAAAAAAAGATCTCACTACCTCACTAATTAACATGACAAGCATCAAAATCGTCAAATAGCGCTGCTTTGTCAGTGCTTTCGGCATACAAGTGTGACGTGAAAAGCCACCTTCCGCAGCATCAGATAAGAACGGCTGAGACAGGACTGCTGGCATTGAACCGGGCGTGTCCACATGCAACGCACACGGGCAACATCGCTTGATAATACAGCTGGGCGGAAGTGGTCACGTGTGTGTGAAACACTGAAGGACAGCATCAGGTAATACCACTGCCAGTAACAACGTTATATAAGGAACGCGAGTGCGCTTGTAGGGCGGTCGGGTGGGAAAGTGGATGGATCCCACAAACAACTGACTTTCGCATAGGAGTCCAGAGTTCACTCATGCATGTGTGTATGAGTGTATGTGGGAGGCGGGGTTCTACACCTTGCCATGAGCCTCTTTTGCCTAAACTTCACCATCTGTGACTTTGTTGCCTAATCCCAACCCTGGTGACAGTCCGCGCTGTTGTGTAAACATAAGGATTGTTGTTTCATCCCACTATGTGCATTTGCTGACATCCCAGTAATGGCATCCTTGAGCATAAACAGCTAACACAAAAGTACACCTGAAACGTAGTAAACGCAGAAGGTTGGCACCTGGCTTGTCTAAATCAATGCTAGAAGGAAGCACTGCAGAGTGGTCAGAGAAAATAGTCACAAGTGCAACATGGGACAACCTAACCCATTCACATTCCCAGGTCAAATACCAATGCCTTGTCTCGCCCCCTTGATGTCTCATACTGATGTATACAAGGTATCTTTTAGTGTCTGAACTTCTTAGTTAAGTTGGGAAAAAACACAACATTTTGGGTTATAATAAGCACGTACCTACGTAAGTTCCGTAACGCTACCTTAAAGCAACCCCAACTTTGGCTTTCACATTCGGCACGAACAGCAGCCTTTTGATGATGTCACAGCACGTGGTGTCCCTACAGTCAGCTGAGAGTCGTGCCTACATTAATGCCTACTAAATCTGTACAAAAGCT
>NC_142188.1:29840000-29940000 GCF_026936395.1 Plectropomus leopardus
CATCAATAAATACAAAAAGTCAGCTGGCTCCTTAACTTAATGTGACGTTGCTACCGTACAGCGCTGGCTGCTACCAGAAAGTTCTCTTGAACTGTAGAACTTTAGTGTCCAACCACAGCCGGAAATTCCAAAAAGATTTATGTAATCACCTCTATTATTCATGTTGCCCGCCACCAAGGATACAAGAGACAGTCTCACCTCTCTTCTCGAACTCGACCGAAATCTAATCAAACGGTAAAACTAGGCAGTGCTGATTGAATATGAATCAAGATTATGTTACTGCACTGACTATTTCTCTCCCAAAATGAAACAGAAACACATTTTAGTGCCATTTTTGGCTGTAATAGCGACAATTTATGAACAGGACATACTGCTGCCATACTGCTTCCTGCACAGTGAAGCCAAAGGCCAAAAACATTGAGATCAAAACAAAGCAGCCCTGATCAAATAAAAACTGAGATTCTGTGTCTGATTTGACTATTTCATGCTTCAAATGATCTCAGACACAAGTTTTAGCGTTCTGTTTAACCAAAATATGAGATTGTTTGTTGCCAGCCGGACTTAAGAAAGAGGTCATTACATTACCCACAAGCGGAAGCATTTATTGGTCTGATACTGCGCAGTGCATTCTGGTAATTGTAGGTTTTCCACCTCTTGAGAAAAAACGCCCTTTTCTCTGTTTTCTCTGGTCATGTAGCACCAATTTGAAATGTATTTGTGTCATTCTGCTGTATTAATGGCCTAGTTTTATGTGAGGACCCTCCTCATATTGGTGAAATACTTCTCTAAGAGTAAATGACTACTTTGAAGCCTCCAGGAATATCTAATCTTAGTAAAGACCTTTGAGTGTTGTCGTAATAAAAGATGAACCAGACGGTATGAGTGCCAGAACAACTGCTCTGTCAGGGAATTTAGGGAACAGTGGACTCAATGGAAGATCCTGGGAGAAGAGCCAAACTGTAGAGAGTGTGTGATGACAAACCAATCCTGTGAACAATTTATCATTCAGATGGCTCAACCACATGGGTTTGAAAGACTTTCTGGGACCGTTGTTGGCTTAAATATTTCCAGACCTTTTGGTCAATTACAAGCATCAAACAGGAAAAACAGAATCTAACTTGTTTTTCTCTCTCTTTCTCAGGAATTTATTCCCGGCAAACTTGGTGGCTGCTGCTTTCCGTTCTGTAAGTGCCAGCACCTCACTTCACCACACCACCTTCTCTGCACTATTTCATCAATTCCTTTATTTGATCAACACTTTCGGACCGTTTCTCTTTACCACCTGTGTCTTGTGCGCATTGTTCATCAGAATTTATTTCACCAACCACGCGGACACCACTCCTGGTTCATTTACAGCAGCTGTAAATCCCAGGCGTAGCACTGAGAGCCTCATAATGCCTCTTAATGAGGAGACGTTCAGAATAGAAGCTGCTGCTCTCCCCTGCTCGCCAAAACGCTTCTCTTCCTTGTCCCTTACCAGCCGTTACCATGGCGAAACCATTCCATTCCAGACAACCTAGCAACCCACCTCGCCTCGCTGCTCTTGAACGCGGCCCGCTCCACTTCCCAGAATTATGATCGTGTCTATTAAGACTAAAATAAGGACCAGGAAAGTTCAATATTTGGGGATGCAATGTGTGCAGTGGCTGTGCACACACAAAAAGCAAAGTACGCACACAGACACTTAGTCATGTGCTTTCGCGTATTCCAACCGATTGCCCAAAACTTGCCTAAAACCAGGCCAGTGAATTATAAACTCACAAACAAGTTAGTGACTCCTCACATGGAGAGGAAATGGAGTTTCAAAGTGCAACCAGGTCAAAGAGTTCAATACTCACCCATCCCACCCAGCCTACGGCAGAGCCCCTGTGGAATGGGTCCAACTGTGGATTACACCAAGAAAGCAGAGGAGAGGGGAGATTTACACAACATGACAAGCAGCTCGATGCTTAAACAGACATTTAAACTAATGAAGTGTAAGATTTAGGTGACGGGGAAGGCTGTCTTTTTAGTTTACGACTAAAGTCATGTGCTGTATGACTCTGCACGAATGAGTATTTTTCAAGAGCCTAAAGGCTAATTTAAAGTCCATAGATCTGTTGCGATGTTGGGAACCTTTATCCTACAGAGCTTTTTAAAGAAATGCAAAGAGAGGGGCCATTGTTGCAGTGCTGGTTGTCCCCTTTGCTGCTGAAAGACTGTCTGAACTTCAATGGACAGTGTCAAACTGGCCCCCAACTCGTTGCACATGCTGAATTCCCTATGAGACCAATGAACAGACTTTGCTCTTAAGTAGTGTCATTTTTTCCTCCATTTTCAGACAATGAAAATGTGAAACTCCACTATGCATCTGTATTCAAATATATAATTGACATGACATATATGTATATATATAGTTGACAATTAACATGTTAAATGCTCACTTACAAACACACAGGGAGTTGCCTGCTGGGATGAGACTTGTAAGAATGTAAAAATGTATGACTGAAATGTATCAGACAAAATTACTCACAAGTTTTCTTTCCTTATATTGCAGTATGCCACTGACTACAAGATGGTTGCTGTAGGGAACAACACTAATGGGACCACCATCTATCAAAAGGTATGAACAGGAGGCATTCTGTGCAAACACACAGACACTATACATGTTTAAAATGCTAAACCCTACACCTCTGAAAGGAAAAGTGCTTTCCACATGAGTGTCTGTCAAATTAAAAAGCAGGAGGTAAATTTATTTTGGATCCTTGGAAAACATGTTCGTGTGTTCACTCATGGGTGCAAACTCACTGAATAGGCACTATGTGAGAGACTAATGGATGACTTGGTTTCAGGAGAATGGATTCAAGGTTGATTAGTCATTATAAATAAGGCAGCATCTGTGATCTGTACTTCAGGTCAAAGGGTACTTGTTCCTTATTTAAAGATTAAAAAGTGTCTCAGGGATTTCGGTCCACTGGCGCCAAATATACATGAAAAGGTGTCTGGGTTTTAGAAATGTAGTTGTATAACATTACCAATTACTGAATGTTAACCTACAATATGTGTTAATAAATAGTGAAGAGATCATTACAATGCAAATCCTAAAAACTGAGGACAAATGCAAACATGCAAAGAGCAAATACCAGCAAATGACAGCTGATGTAGTCTGCAGAGTTCATCTTAATCAAACTGTTTTTTCAGTTCTGCCTTAAAGAAGGACTCATATACATGTCATATACATTTAAAAATTAATCATTCCTCTTTTCTACACTTTTCATGAAGAAATCTCTGCGCAATGCCGCTACATCAGAAATGGGAGACAACCTTTAGTGAAAAAATACATTTTAAAGTTCAGTTAACAATATAATAAGAGGCTTCAGCTGTCTGAGTTGGCCTTGGTACATTGCCAGTGTGATATCCAGGCAACAAACCATATGCCACTACCAGGACCTATTCCTCTGTCGCACATTAGCAAGTGCCCAGTGTCCAGGGAAACCCAAAGACTATTTTTTGAAGATTTGACTGACTCATGCTGACAAAATCTCATGTTAGCTTCATCAAAATCATGCTGTTCCATACACAAAATTTAGTTTGGGAATTCAGAAAAATTCTCTTTTGTACCCTGGAATACAGCAGAAATCAGCTCCACAGTGGCTTTTAGCGTCTTCCATTTTTTTGTGGTATTGTCTGCATAGAGGTTTAGATTAGTATGCTAGTGAATAAGGTGTCTGTGGTGTTTTGCATTTTTTCTGGATTCACGGTTGCCTGAAATTAAAAAACAGCATTGGTGACTCATTACATTTCTTTTCCATCTTCAGTCTGCCTCCACTCTACTGGATTTCTGTGGGGGAGGGAGATTCACTTTACCCTAACCAATCGCTAGAGACCAACGTATCCATTATGCTTATGTCATTTTACACTGATGTGTTGCCGTGCCAACATAACTGTTTTACTTGGGTTTTAAGAGTGCTGGGGGTGAAGTAGAATAAACTATATTGTTAGGTGTACATCTCTCTTCCCACCCTCGACCAAGCATGTTTATGACACTCAACTCTTGTCTGTGCTAAAGGCCAGAAATATATATTTTTTTAAATTTGTAAATGTGTTCAACTTTCTCTGGGAAGCGATTTTATAAGAAACAGTTTAAGACTATGTCTCTTTCTATGGGGAGATCTCTCATCAGTAACCACTCTTGGATGTATTTGTGGTAAACAGATGTAGAGTTACAGTTCAGTGTCTGGTTCAGAAGGGATAGGCACTGGTCTGTAGATCAGCGAAAGAAGTCTGCTTTATTTTTACACTTAAATCTTGGCTGGTACAACTTAAAAACAGGTCTATGAAGCCTGACAACATTGTTTCTGTTTTTGTAGTGTAATGAGCTTTCAGCCAGTCAAGAGTGTTGACCAGTAGACAGGTCAGCTTGACCCACCAGATATCCATTGGGCCTTTCAGGAAGATAATGTGTTCCTCTATGAATGGAATAAACACAGCCTGGCAGAGGTTTGATTACAGAGTCCTAGCTTATCCCTGGGCCTGTTAGATATAGCAGATGTTGGATCATAGATGAGTATTTGATGAGTTTGCTCGTTTGTCAGGAGGAGAGGCAGAAAATCAGAGGCAGAGTTACAGGTAGATGACAATATGCAGACTGTTGATCAAAAGCATCAGCAGCACTAAAGGCTTTTTAAGTCTTCAACACAACAACACCCTGGAAAACAGCACATTTTAAAGGTCCTCTGAAGCACAATGATCAATTATTAGATTCATTCATTCATTCTCTCTTTTGTAACAAGCTTTGTACAGTTGCCATTTTGTCTTACGTATGCTGTCCTGAAGACAATGAGGAGATACAGGCAGAGGGCAGGGTTTCTGCACATAAATACACAGCCAGATACTTCTAATGGTTAATAAGGTATGATTGAAAGGGATTACTTTTGAATTTGTTTATAGTTTATGTTTTTGCTTCTCGGAAAATCCTGCATAGTATAGGCCTCCCTTTTAAAGATGTTTTGAGTAATCTGTTTTAAGTTTAAGGAAACTTTATGGTAAATCTAAACTTGGGGGGCTTTTTGCAAAAGCCCACAGTTTTAAACAACTTTCATGACTGGCGGAGTTTTAAATAAGTTTCTTTATAATCTGTTTTGCTAGATTTGGAACATCAGTAAAACTCTTTTAGAGCCAATGACTTCTCCCCAGTGGCTATGGCTTTCCCCCAGTGACCCAGTAGAAGTAGAAGGGAACAGTTGGAGGATCTGATCTTGGCATCGGCCCATGGTATTTGTCTGTCGTGGGTCATGGTGGACAGTCCCCCCAGTGCCAGGGGATGAAGCTGGTAGAGCTGTGGGAGAGCTCAGGACAATGGAAGGGGATTGAGCTCAGGATTTGTCCCTGTCCCTATTAGTTATCCATCATCCAGTTCACTGAATCCTTCAACTGCCCCCAGATCTTTGCACCCACGCACGCACACTCTGTAGCAAGGAGGTGTTGTATAAGTGAGTGCAGAATACATCAGGACTATTGTTTCCATCTCCAAAATAAAAGGCCACAAATGAAGCCTCAGCCGAAGGTCACAGTATGTGTTGCCCCACCACTTTGGGACTCCAGACAGTCATGGTCCCCAAAGGTTTAATCCCAAGGACTTGAGTTATCCCCTGACTTGGCATTTTGGACCTGACTAAGATGTCCTCTTAACAACTGTTGGCAATATTTGCACAAATTGTACCACAGATATTCATGGTTCCTGAACAACGTCTCCTGATGACTTTGGTGATCCCTTGGCATTTTCTCTTGCACCAACACAAGACTGACATTTCTGGTTCATAGTGAAATTACTCAGTTACTATTGATTGCCCAGAAATTTGATAAAGACATTGATGTTCCCCAGAGGATAAAACCTCAGCTGTACTTTAAGCATCGTAGTTAAGCATGCTAATATGCTTACCTATGATGATAAACATGCTGCTAAACCAGTTTAACACCAAATCGTCAAGTCTTAATTTACAATCAGCAGAATTACAAGTGCAGTTGTTAGGAAAATGATTCCTGTTCTTAAGCTCCCTCTGACAATGCTAATATAAAACGTATGCATAAAAAAATGAAAATCCAACCAGCATGTTAGCATTGTCATTGCAAACATATTACCATATTGACGTTAACTTTAAGCTCAAAGATGCACTGTGCCTAAGTACAGCTATTAGCCCAGACACACCACACCGGCATCAAAGAATTAGTGGCAAAGAAGGCCAAAAAGTTGCACTTGAACACACTGTCAAGACCATAGCCCACTGTCAGCTACCACAGACATTCTGCGTCTGTGTGAGAGGAAATAACTTTCCCTTCCATTTTATTGAAATGATGACCATGTTAAAAGTCAGGCATTGTCTTACTGCACCTAATTCAGATGTTGCACCTTCTGCATGGCCAAGGATCTTACAGTCTGACTCTGGTGTTTGTTTCAGGTGCCTATTGGTACTGAAACAGATGGCATGAACATCCTTGGTCTGGTGTTATTTGCCATGGTGTTTGGCGTAGCGCTGAGGAAGCTGGGAGATGAGGGGGAAGAACTCATTCGTTTCTTCAATGCTTTCAATGAGGCCACCATGGTGCTGGTGTCCTGGATCATGTGGTGAGTAGAGTTAGATGCATATGGGAATTTACAGTGATATTGATAGTGGTATATTTGGACTGCATTAGATGGTATTTTCACATTCATTATATTAAAGGTTACAGTGAAGAAGGCACTGACTGTATATAGCCTCAGTGACCATTTGTTACTGTTATCATCCCACATTTCAACTGCTTTCTTTCTGAATTTTATCTCCCGTTATTTCTGCCTATTGTGTATTTCTCAGGTATATCCCTTTTGGCATCATGTTCCTAGTGGGCAGTAAGATTGTGGAGATGGAAGATGTGGTTCTTTTGGTCACCAGTCTGGGAAAATACATCTTTGCTTCAATCCTGGGCCACATTATCCACGGAGGCATTGTCTTGCCCCTCATCTACTTTGGCTTCACACGCAAGAATCCCTTCAGTTTCCTGTCAGGCCTCATCACGCCCTTCACCACTGCCTTTGCCACCTGCTCCAGGTATTCCGTCGCACCGTCCTGCACCAGGTCGCAAATGTGCAAATCCTAGCATTGGAAAGGAATCTCCCTATGATTGTCTGGTACTGGATGCCTTGATTGAATTGGTTAGGTTTAAGCAATAGGGATAGGGATTAGTTAGGGTTAGCGTAAGAATATCAGCATAAGCCAATCTAGGCAGAGTAAGGTAAGCCATTCTTTCGCAATCCAAGGAAACGCAAATTTGCCACAAGTCAGTTACCCACCAGTACCTACTGGGTACAAAATATGGATACAGGTACGGATAAAAATGAACTCAATGCGGACGGGCAGTGGGTAAGAACAAAAATAACCATCTATGCCTGTACTGGCCGTCTGGATGCCTAGCAGCTTGTCAACTGTATCACGCAGAAGACTTACAAAATACACAGAGGGTGTTTGGCAAAGCATTTTTCTTTAGCTGAGGGTGTAGCTGACTGATAGTAGCAGGGCAGTTACTTTGGCTATGTGGACAGATGATTACGGCAAAGTCGGTTATCTTTGTGTTACTTTGCATTATACCATCAAGTCGGAGCTGACTTTGTATATCTGAATGGGATAGTGCATTACAAATAACAGCCAGTTTAATCACCAGTCGGGTCACGCGATTTGACCTTTAGACAACTTCGGGTGACGGTCAGGTCCAGTACTGAGCTTTAGGGATGCCGTTTTGCAAAACTGGCCCATAAAGGACTCTGCTGTCACATCATATGGAAAAACACAAACAGGAAAAGCTGGTGTTACCTGTTTAAAACTAACATTGACTTTCTGAACCATGTTTCTGCACACTGTAATTTAAATATCAAAACTTTTAATCCATCTCAGAAAACACAGACACTGATTATTTTTCTCTCTTTCCTTTTCTCACCAGTTCAGCAACTCTTCCCTCTATGATCAAATGTGTGGAGGAGAACAACGGTGTGGACAAACGCATCAGCCGCTTCATCCTTCCCATCGGGGCCACTGTAAACATGGATGGGGCGGCCATATTCCAGTGCATTGCTGCTGTCTTCATTGCTCAGCTCAACAATGCTGAGCTGAACGCTGGACAGATCTTCACCATCCTGTAAGTTTAGTGGATGATAGCAAATTTTATTCCTGCTTCTTGGTATAAAAACAAACACCAAAATCATCTGTTTATAGATTTGTTCTCACATTTTCCAGTTATAGGTCAACTTGCTGTTCTTTTTGTTACAACGGTATTAATAGTAGCACTTTATTATTCATACGATTATTTCATCAATGTTTCTAGGGTGACAGCCACAGCCTCAAGTGTCGGTGCAGCAGGTATCCCAGCTGGTGGCATCATCACCATCGCCATCATCCTGGAGGCCATCGGTCTGCCGACTAATGACCTGTCCCTCATGCTGGCTGTTGACTGGATTGTGTGAGTCAAGCCTTTGAACACACTGATACATCAGAAAACACACACACTCCTACTTTGGATCATGTCTGCACACATGTTGTCTAACAAAGGCAAATGAGGGGAAACTGTTTAAAAAAATAAAGCCTGGAGGAACATTGGCTGGCAGTGGTAGCGCAAACACACACTTAGTAGCAGGTTAAACATCAACAAGCTGAAATACACAAATGCTTAACATCTGTTTCAGAAGACAGGTCCCAGGTGCTGCAAAATATTTTGGCTTCAAAAGTCATTCGAGGTTTTTATTTTTGTTCTCATGCTGTGGAACAAAAACATCTGTGCTATGACGATAAGACCCTCAGCCTTGTGCAGTGTTGCTGCGGTTTTATATATGTGCTGGTACTGGCTGATAAGAAGATATGTTCTTTTCAGTCATTTTTTTAGTTTTCTTAATAAGGAAATACTGTACATTTAACTCTAAATAAGGCACTCAGTTAAATTAGATTGTGTTAAAAAATGATTCTTGTTAGTGGTTGTTTCCAAATGGTTATAGCAGGTGAACGATGGTAACTTAAGACTAACTTTGACTGTCAAATCTAATTCTACATGTTTGCTGAGAGTAAATCGATATCTACTGTCTCTTATACATACAGGGATCGTACCACCACGGTAGTGAATGTGGAGGGCGATGCTCTGGGTGCTGGGATCCTCCACCACATCAACCAGCAGGAGATCAAGAAGCAGCAGGAGCTGCAGCAGCAGGATGGGGAGCTTGCGGAGGTCCGGGTGGAAGCGGTAGCCAATATCCAGGCAGAGGAAGAGACCTCGCCGCTCGTCACACACCAAACCAAAGCCTCGGCGGCCATGCCGGAAGCCATTGAGTCTGTCCTGTGAACTCAAAGACTGTTTTCTTGCCCCCTGACCTTTCGGTACTTTGGATGTTGCTGCTGATGGGACATCGTTCTGACTCAGTGTCCATTAAAAAACAAGGTCACTGATGGTTTCACTTGTGAGGAAAAACAAAGTGCCATAGTAGCAGTCTGTCTAGAGTATTGACAGTCTTCAGTGTACCTAGTGCTGCTGTTGAGCTTTCAAAATTCAGCCACTTGTTCTTAATAACTGGGTTTCCATCCAATTACACCAATGCTGATTAGGATATGATTAATTTGAGAAGTATTGATTTTAAAAAAATTAAAGGAGTCTAGCTACAGAGTTCTTCTATTATCACTTGAGGTACATTTTTTGTATTTTTAAATTTTGATCAAGACATTTTGCAATGAAAACACACTATGTGTTGAACATCCCTTGAACATTCCCATAGATGTTGTAGTTCTGTTTGTCTAATGTACTGTATGAGATGCTCACGGCCATAAGTTTGTACATGAGAGCATCAACAAGTGCATATCTTTGTTTTTATCTTCAGACAGCTAATGACCAACATTAACTGCAGAACACTAATCACTTGCCAAATGCTGACAAGTCAAAGGGTCTATCTAACACTTGCTTGACAGTGACATAACCTAATTACACCCTTCAGGATGTCTGTTCAATCACTTCACCTCAGCTGGTGGAAGCGTATGCAATGGGCATTTTATTTCTGCTCATTTGATTAACAGTCTTTGCTTGATGGAAACACAAATTTCTGTCTTTTAGAGCCCAATCAGATTGAAACGAGAGCTCTTCCAGGCTTAAAACAGCTGTTTGTTTGAGTTTTATTTGCTGACCAGCGAAGTCAGCAGACAATGTCAAACATTAACCCCTCAAATGACAGGTTAAGGTCTTGGCCTCATGCAACCTGTTTATTTAGTGACACACTGATCTAGTTTGAAGCATTTTGAACATTGGACAATGTGAAATAGTGTGTTAATGTTTGCATTGCCATTTTGGTCTCATACGGGGAAAAACAGCCATTGATTTGTGCTGTATCCCCCGACTAATCCTATTGATCCTCGAGTAAACAGAGCAGTGGGGTTATTTACATAACCATGGTTCTCTAAATCTCTAATACCATGGAAAAAGACCTCACAAAAAGCCAACGTTTTCCAGTTGATAACAGCATTTTTAAAGCACCTCTAAATTTGTAATGACAGCAGTTTATAGTTGCCTTAAAGATTTCGCCCTGGAGTCAATGTACTAAAAATGGCTACACACTGACCACCCAGCCGTATCAGCTAACATTAGCTAGCTCTCAGAAATAGCTTTCATGCCTCCGCAGTTTGATTTAGATGAGTTAGTGGTGAAAGTTGTGTGTGTTGGCATCTTTATTACCTATTTGTTGCAAAATACTCTCTAACAATACCTTATTGATTCATTTATAAAAGTAGCCAGTTGCTTTGTTGCTGTTTGCTTTGAGAAATGAGCTACCAAGAAGTCTGAAAATTAGCTAACGTTAATTTGTTTTGGGCTTTGTTTGCAAGCTAATAGCCAGCTAAGGCAGTGTTGACATGCAGCTATTATTAAACCATGATTAATACTCGTATTTCTAAGCTAGTGTTTGCTTAGGTAATTTGTCAAGTGTTGAGACTAAGTAATGGTTAGCTGCCCTGATAATCAAGTTAGCACACAACACTAAGAAACTAAACAAATAGTATAAAAAGACATAGTTATGGAAAAAAGAATCAGCTCCCAGTCAAAAAGATAACAAAAAATAAACATCCCATGTCCAATCCTGTATATAGGAAACTAGAAGTTCTGCAACCTGCTATTTTTGTCCAAAAATGAAGACCTCCAATATGGCTGCCAGAGAGAGAGAGAGACTTATTGTAAAACATTTTGGTGGGTTCATGGACATTTTTGGCGTTCAAACAAACTTGTGAACTCATTTTTACTATTTGGGAAGTCCTCTATACACAGTCTTGAACTTGGAGGTTCAAGAAAATGTCCACTTATGAGGTTGCTCATATGTAACCTTTTGTGAATACCATTAAAACACCCTCATTTGAACACAATAATAAATACAATTAATTGGACATTAGTTTGCAAATACTGTAAATACACTTGTTGGTTGAAAACACTCCAGTCTCCCACTTATTGAAGAACAGATGGTTGTCAGAGAGGTCAGTAGTTTAAAAAAAATCCCAGCAAAGAATTCATTCATAAATCAAAACTTCGTCAAATCATAAATAGGTTACTAGATCATGATGAGATCATATCAGACTGTATATCATTATTTTCCCTAATTTTCCTTTGATTTGAGTGTTTATTCAGTGGCTTTCATCACTTCATATAGGTCAAAGTTAATTTGTACATGAGGTGGTTAATTATCTGTATTTTAATTGTTTTAAAAGCTAAAAAGTTGGTTTCATCCCGAACTATGCCACAGGCCCTGACTTTTCACCAAAATCTCCTCCTCTCTTAATGCTTAAGGTTGTAATGCAGACATTAAGTTAATGATTGATGGATGACAGCATAGTTTGAGTTTGGTCTTGGCGATAAATTAGCTGTGGTTGCTACATAATTTTAAGGGGACACTGGTCATTACATGATAATAGGTCATTTTAAAGGCATAGATTGTCCTTGATCATGCCATAGTTGATGTCCATGAAGGAAACTGCCAAATTTCTAATGGTTTAGCAGAAAGCCTACCCTTACAATTCAAGACTTGAGTGACAGAATGAGCTTGTGCTTCCCTCTAGTGGTGACAGCCATTAATTGATCACATCAGAGCTTGTTTGTACCATTTTTATGCCTGTCTGAAACACTTGAGAGTTTTCAGCTGGCTTTGTTGAATGATAGTGTGGTAACATTTCCTATTTATTTAATCTATCAAGATGAGACTGCTCCAGTCCTGTGATGTTATACTGTAATTTAAAGTGAAACCTGCTAAGAGATGAGGAACATCATGGATGTGAACATAAGCTTAATGTATGTCGCTGTCCCCTAATGTCTGAGATGCTCACAATGACGTGATGGTGCTGCTTTAGTTTTGGATCGTGTGTGTGTTGAAATTTGGTAGTCATCGTTTGAGATTTAACAGACGACTTTTCTAAGCTAACCACTGCTCTGTTAACCTGCAGCTTCACGACTACATCTGGTACAATCACATGGAATTACATACAGTATAATGTGGTACATGTACTATATCTATATATATTTGATATTAATTTATTGTAATTGTTTTAACGTTTTGTATTATTTGTACTTTCTCCTTTTAACACTTTCTCTCAGTCTCAATTTTTTATTATGATACAATTTTTTAATGAACTCTTCTGCCAGTGTTTCTTAAAACCTGTTGTTAGAAATTTAATTAATTCATGTTGTGTGTTCTTGTTTTTTGGAATAGCTGCTACCTTGCCCGTGCCATGTCGATGTCTAACACTGTATGGCTGTCTCTTTGCTGTTGGTCCTGCTGTCTGTCAACATTAAAAGTGATACAGTACATTTTTCATGCAAACCAAAGGCTCCTGTTTTTGTTCTACTTATAAGGCCATATTATTATGTCGCCTATGGTATTAGAAAGGAGGTCTATGCCAACACAAGCTGTTTGTCTGATGCATATAGTGGAAAAAATGGCCTTTTGTAGAACTAGGCGGCCCATTAATACAGGAATAACTGATGCTATTTTAAGGGTTTATCATTTTTTACCATCACACAGCAGTCTGGGGTTGATAAGATTGTCAGTGCTTAACAGTATGACTCAGTGTACTCTGGGCTTGACGCTGGCTTAAAATGTCCCAATTTCTGCCAACCCTTTGTAACACATTACCTAATCCGTCTAGTCATTTCTGCCTAGCCCAGTTGCTAGAAGAAAGTTGTTCGCATTATATGTTTTTGCCAACCACAAATATGCTACATTTTCATGTTTCATATGTATCATATCAACATTTCTAAAGTGACGTAAAGTATAAGATGAATTTTGTCATTTGGATGTGGAGGAGATGTTGTGGCACCTAAGTGAGATGCTTGCCAAGTTACAGATCACTTTTTGAGACAAACAACAAAATTACATATTACGGCGTTTCTGTGATTGTGGCACCAAACCTGAGCGGTTTTGACTCACCCGTCCCTGCTTTTCCAGCAGCTTTTGGGCATGGAAACGGGTGAATGTGACCTGCAGTGTTAAAGTGCTCTGAATGGTCAAACAACTTGAAAAACACTTTACAAGTGCAGGTCCATTTGGTCTGATGCAAGTGACATTTCAACAGTCATGCAGTTCAGCAATGAATGTTAAATTAGTAACACAAGGAACGTATTTTGCATAATGTTTAACATGATTTGGGATTTGGATGATCATAGAAATTGTCAAATCAATATATCCAACTTTGTGTTCTTGGTGAAGCTTCCTGAAGGTCTAACCCAGAACCGTTTTCCTGTTGGTGTGCTGTAAGTAACACACATAAATACAAACACACACAAACGTCCACACACACAAGTATACCGTTATTAAGCTTCTGTTTTTATCCTCAAAAACATTGTTTCTGTTATTTAATGTATCTCTGTCTCTCTTTGTCTGTGTAGGAATGGAGATCTGGCGTACGAGATTCCAGCAGATGTTGTTGCTCCATCTAACCCTGCTGCTCCTCCACAAGCAGTAAGAACCTCTATATCAAAGTAAATAAATGCTGGCCGTTTTGGTTAAAATGTACTTTGATTTTTGTGACTGGCTCATGATATGTGGCAGTGGTCACCAACTCAAAATCAAACCACGTTCACATTTCCTTTTTTCCAACATTTTTGGCGATTTTTTAAAATTTGAGTCACAAGAGCAGAGCAATTTTTAATGCTCCTGTTTATGCGGCCTGTAGGTATGTGTTGTTGTATGTCCAAAGTGAAGAGCACTGTTGAAGGAGGAGTGGGCAAAATACTTTGAGGAGGTCGACAGGCTCCCTGAACAGAGATTCTCGGGTTGGTCATCACAGTCATGTATGTACATTTTGTATGCATGTTAACATTAATACAGTAAAGCTTATGAAACACTGAAAAGAGCCCGTAATTTATCAAATGATGTCAAATGGATAATCCAATGTGTTTGGATTTTGTGTACAACATAACATAAAAACCCCTCAAAATTATAAACCAACCTGAAAATAACACCTTCAAGACTCATAATCAATAAAAAAAAGACTTCAATGTCTATCAATATAGTCTGCATTTAATTTTTGGTAATTGACTAACTGATTAATCAACTAAATGTCGTAGCTGTGCTTGGAGAAACTTCAGTAATTTAATTTATAACAAAACATTATATTTCACTTTTTCAGGTTTTGGCACTGAACCAGTTGGGAATATTATCTATTATTATTATTAGTAACAATTGGTATTGTTAAGTATTTTTTTTTTATGTCCATGAGGTTTTTTTTTCTTCATCTTTTTAAAAATGGATTCATTATTTTAAATTATATGACATCAAAGGCCATTCTAAGCCAGTGGGGGTTGGGAGGGGAGGTTTCATTTTTTTCTTTTGGAGTGTTAATGATCACAAATGGATGAGATATGGCTGGGTGTATGCGATTCGCTATTGCACTGCTTGCTGTTATTTATTGTTATACTCTGCACGAAACTAAATACAAAACTGATAAATAACAAAACAAAACAAAAAACATTTTATTTCATAAAATCCTATATTTTCAATGCAAAATCTTTATCTGTAAAGTAATGAAAGCATTCAGTTTAATGCAGTTAAGCAAAAAGTACAATATTCCCTCTGAAATGTGATGGAGTAAAAATATGAAGTAACACAAAAAGAAAATACCTCAAAATCCTCAAATTCACAAATGTACTTGGTTATATTCTCCAGTGAAGCTGCTCCAGTGTCTGCTTCAAACGCTACTGTGAAAATTCCGACAGTCTTGAAGGCAGCAGTGATGCTGCCGCCTGGATCCATATTACCTTGTTAGCAGGTTGCTAGCTGAGCACGGACGCTACAGTGCGGCTTCCAGGGGATGTCCCACCCTTTCTAAGACACGCTGAGGACTCCGTGGCTTCTAGCGGCAACAAACGAGCAGGACTAACCCCCAAACTTTGGCAACATGACGACGCGGTCGGAGAGAGAAAAAGCCCAGAAACTGAATGAGCAGCATCAGGCCATCCTGTCTAAACTGCTGAGGGAAGAAGACAACAAGTACTGCGCTGACTGTGAGGCGAAAGGTAAGCCGGACAGTGTTTGCTGCACACCTCCATGACACTCATGAGACAGAAGCTGAGGACATGAGACGCTGTGTGGACTTGGCAGCTAACAACTAGCAACATATCTTAACGGTAATCAATGAGAGTCAGTTGTGTGAAGCTATGCTTACATCCCTGTTAGCCTAACTTAGTTGCTAAATGACAAAGTGTGTTATTCCGATTAAATGTAATTATTTGTTACATTTTGGTGTATTCTTGTTGCACAATACAAACAGATATATTGCTTGTTCAGTCAGAATTAAGGAAAAACGAACACTATTGAGCGACATTTTGTGCAAGTAACGGCAAAGGCATACAACTTCCGTTTGGCGTTTTCAAAATAAAATCCCCGTCGAGATCGCATTATGAAATGTGATAACAGTAGAACGAAGAGAGAGACATTTGAGGCCTAAATGACACAAGAAAGGAGCGGTAATGGTGCTTAGGATTTTGTGTTTTAAATTTTGTTTTGTTTTAGCAAGAAATTCTTCACTCATGAAATAGTACAGCAAAACAGAGCATGACAAGATGACGTGTGTGAGAAAAACAATTATACTAAATCCTTGTCAAATTAAGGGAAGAGCAATGTTTTGGACTTAATGGGGACTGATTGTATTCTTTTATTTACGATGTTTTAATATTGCGTGTTCGCACTTAACGTCATGTAAAAAATAAGCAATTAAGCCAACAATAATGATAATAACCTCTTAAAATTGACGCTTATTTTGAAACCAGTTGGCCTGTAGTTCCGGTTTTGTATCGTGTGGTTGCCGTAAACTTGACGCAAGATTTGCCCGACAGTATCGATGTCATGTCCTTGACTGGTTTATTTATGAGCGGAAAACGTGCGTGTCCGGTGTAGGCAACATTAAATTAGAGGTGTCGTTTGCTCGCTGAATGTCCCGCGCGGAGAAACACGTCAGCAGCTGGATGTTTGTTGCAGCTGCAGCAGCCAACACCTAACGTTCACCTGACTCGCGATGCTCTCATGGGCTAAACCACCCCCCCCAAACTCCATTCAAAAATCTGGAAGTTTGACACTGCCCTGCACAGACTGTGAAATACAGCATCACTGAAGGTGTTTTATAAATAATGAGGAACCAGTCTTTATTTCGGCATGCATCTAATGCACCAAACTGCAATGCTTTCTTAATGTTTTAAAAATGTGCACGTCTGTATTTGAGAATTCCAAGTGGTATCAACTTAAAAATAACATGCTCAACGTAATAATGCATTGGCACACTTGATCTTGCAACGATAACAAAGGAGTGTGACTGTTACCCAAACCTCTTTACATAATTAAATGTTTGTCGACAAATGTGGAAGCATGAAATTCCCTGACTTTTGAGTGGAGTTTGAACGGCCCGTATCGGGGCTACCTCTGACTGAGATTAAATGCCGTTTGCGTCATCACCATGCCTATGCTGCCATCTGACAAGTGTAATCTGTAGTAGCAGACCTCCCTCTGCATGTGAATCACTTGTGATCATAACTTGATACTGCCTGCTGCTGATTTTGATTTTGCAGTTTTACTTATTCCCCCCTTATACTTTGATATTAAAAGCATTTCATGACCCTAGCCAGGTGTTAAAGCTGCCAGCAGGCACATAGTTAATGCACCTAAACCCAATTTACACGGTTTTGCAGGATAGAGTATAGTAACTTTTTTAGACTAAATGCTATTTTGACATACACATACATTATGTTTCTAGTAGGCCCAACAAAAGATCTTAAATAGCCCTTTGTGTGTTTTAGTCTTATCTTACTCGTGCAATTTCATTGCTGTTATTTATTTAATCATTTTATCATTTTTAATGGTTATACTTCTGCTCTTCTTATTTATTTATCTAAGGCTTGTATTGTCTTTATTCTTCTTCTTGTGGAAATGATGTTTTCTCTCATGTCCGTACCTCTTGTTGTTCTGGGGTGTGTCGTCAATCCCAGCTTTCATCAGGCAGAAGGCGAGGTACACCCTGGACCAGTCGCCAGGCTATCGCAGGGCCAAACTTTGTTTAAAAATGACTAATAAATCTACCTCGTACCTTGTTAGCAGTTTAGTTAGTTTAGTTTGTTTGCACACAATTAAAAATGGCATGAAATCCAAAGAACAAACAAAAGTTAAGAAAAAACACACAAAAAACAAACAAAATCCCCAAAACGACTATTTTATTGAAAAATACATCAGAAGAGAAAATTACAAAAAGACCCAAAAAAGTAACCAGTTAGTAAACACAAATCCAACTAAAACCAAGAAGTACATATAGCACAATACAAAGTGTAAAGGAAAAAAGGAAATATATGTGTGTGTGTGTGTGTGTGTGTGTGTGTCTGTGTGTGTATGTATATATATATATATATATATATATATACATCCAGAAATAATTGCACATCATGAATTAAATGTAATGATACTTTCCTTTTAAAATTTTCTTTGAAATGCAGTGAGCTCTGGATAACATGTACTTTATCGTTCCATATCTGTACCGCGTGATATCTGAGAGAATACTGACCGTGAGTTTTAAATTCAATTCCAGCAGTTTGACAAAAACATGGCCAACACAAGCTGCAACTTACTTGGTCTTTATGAAGCTTTCTACCACATCTCATGGCCTTCCTCAGGGAGTCACTCACATGACATGATGACGATGGTTTAGCCTTTTCCTCCACACGTTATCGTATAAAAGTCCATATGAGATCACATAACATCAGCTTAACCATACCCATGACAACTGAGCAACCCCATCCACCAAAAGTAGCAATGTAGTTTTGGACAGTAAATCAAAATCAAATCCATATTGTGGTGTGAGACTAGATACTGTTTCAAATGTGTGAAATCGTCATAAGGTCAGTGTTGTCTTTTCCTTGTTTTAAAGGCTGCATTACAGTAAAGTGATGTAATTTTCTTAAGACTGTTGTAGCTGTTCTATTATTAACCTTCACACACTGAATCATAGGGGTGGGGCAAACAGATCAGAGATGATTGGAGTGACATGAACAGGCTAAAACTTTATCTTAACCCTTTGAAACATGTAACCAAATCAGTTTAGTTCCAGATAACTTTCATGTGTATTAAAACCTTTAAAAACGTGAGCAAACTGGTTTGAAGTCTTTTGAAAATATGGCTGAAAAGGCACCGAGCAACTTGGTGAAAGACGTCCTGCAAATTGCAAGAAATTAGGAAAAGACGAAGATGTGGAAATTAGTTAACAAAAAAAGGAGAGAGAAAAAGAATTATTAGAAGATAATGATAATTAACATGGGTAAAATGTCCAGAAAACTATATTTTCAATTATAATAATAATAATGATTACCTATTTCATCTATAGTTTTATTTATCATTTTTCTTTTAAAAAAAATGTATTTATTTATTTTATTGTTGTATTATTTTATTTTTCCCATTTTTTCCTGTAACTCGTAACATGTTACTTCTTCCCATGTTTTTGAAAGACATCAAGCCAATTTGCTGAGCTTTAAAGGGTAAATAGAAAAAAAAATGTTGATAAAGTTTTCCTTAGTCTGCAGTTGAGAAAAGGTGAGAAATCACCATATGTCGCAATATATGTTATCACAAGACTCAGAATACTGTAAAACATTTAGAATGGCAATAATAAATCCTGACCCAAGTATCATGATAATGTCATATCGGGGGAGCCTCTGATGATTCAGTCTAGGCATTATATACACATTACTGGTAATTGTTTTAGGGCTGCAACAAGGAGTCGATAAAATCGATTATAGTCAATTTTAATCGATTATTAAATGTGTTGACAACAAATAAAATTATTGATTCGTTGTGTCGTGCGATTATTCTGTCACTCGCTGTGTCCCGGGACTGTTTACGTCACATGCAGATGGGAGAAGCCGGTGTTTTCAAAAAGCATGGTGGAGGCAGAACGTTTTGTACAAAAACTTCAAAAGTTTGGGAGTACTTCATGTTTTCCAAAACAAGGAAGTGTGTTACCTACAAAATATGCAAAAAAAACCCGATGTACTTTCAGGTTTAAAGTAAGGAAACGTAAGGGTATGCTGTAAAAGCTGTTGACATTTAGTTTTTGAATTGTTTCATATTTGATTTTGTAATTATTTATAGTTTAATATTACTTTAACAGCTCAGGGATGTTCAAGCAACCGCCTGTTTATGCACTTTTTGCTCTGTTGTCAATGATAATCTGTTTTTCAACAAAGTGATGGGAGAAAAAAATGCTTATTTTATCAATATTTCTTTTTTCAAAATCTGAATAATCAATTAATCGAAAAAATAATCTACTGATGAATCAATTATCAAAATATTCGTTAGTTGCAGTCCTAAATTATCTGTTAAAAACCTCATTGTGTGAATAGTTTGTCAACGTGCCAAAAGTCAATCCCACAATATCGCTGCAAAATCGATATTGAGGTATTCAGTCAAAAACGTCTTTATTTGATTTTCTCCACATCGCTCAGTCCTTGTTCACAACTTTGGGCACAACAAGTGAGTTTTAATGTTTCTCAGCTGTTAAACAAACTCCATCCATTGAGGAGGACAGGGAGATGTGGTTGAAAGCTCTTTTTGAATTAAATTTTGTGTCCAGTGTCAGAAACTGTCACGCTCAAGTGTGTTACTAAATGGGGGTTTTGCAAGAAACACATATCTTCTAGCCCGTATAAACAAACAGTCTTTGCTGTTCTGCGTTGTTAATGCCAGGTATTTTGCTTTGCATGGAAACAGTGAGTGTGTGTATGGTTCCCCGTGTGAGTTGATTTACAACATTGTTCCTGCAAATCCTTCTTAAGAATTACAGCTGAGAGGGAAGTGTCGGATCTCGGTCATTTTTAGCCAAGCAAACTAATAATCCCAGCTGGCGTGCCTCATGACCTGTGTGAAAACAAGCAAATGTGAAGTTCACTTTTCAGCACTTGAAAATCAAACTCAAACTGAGCCTCAAGCACTTTACAGCCACAACAGTCTTTTAAAAAGCTCTTACTGTTCATAAGTCATCATTAATGAGTCCAAAAGTCTGATGTACAGATTTGTATTTTCTGCATCAGTCAGTGATCCTGCACCCTGCGGCTCGAGGCATGTTTACTTATATTACTCAGAAGCTGCAGCATCCAGCCGTGCCCTATGAATCACATTCGCTATGTCGCAGCTATTTTTACCCAAACAATATGCTGTGAAAAAGCCTTATAAATCCAAAGTTTAAAGTGGAAATCAGATAACATTTTGTTTCTTTTTTAGTCCTGAATAAGTTTCAAAAATTAAAAGACTTAAGCATCGTATTGTCGTGGATCATGAAAAAATCAAAATGACAGGTTTTGCTTAACTTGCTTAACTCTCAAATAAATAAAAATCTAAATAGTTTTTAACTGTTTTGTTTTTTTTCACGCTCTAAATGACAATCACTAAGTCAGTTTCAAGCGCATAAGAAGATAAGATAAGAAGTTGACCTTATGTAATGTGTCTCCCACTGAGGTCGTTTTCTGTTCATTTTCATTTAGTGTTTCATAATGAGTACTTATTTAGTAGTATTCATATAAATTAAAAAAAAGTAATTGCAAAAAGACTGCTGATTATCTTTCACAAGACAAGCAGATGAGCTGTAACTTGTATTTTGAAATTTGAACTTTAATTCCAAAATAGGGGAAAAATGTAATATTAGAAATGACCTATTCAAATTCAAAATGTACAGTCTATAAGGGCACTATACAATGTGATGTAGTTTACCTTTTAGTCCAGCAGAGGGCGCTCTTAAATCTCACTGTAAGCTTGACATATTGCAAACAGTACCATCTCACTTTACATTAAATGGGTTGCGTTCAACATATACACATTCAATTAAATTTGAATAATTTATGTGTTAGATTGAATCCTTTTTTACCTTGTGAAAAGCTGACAACCCTTAAGTGGATATACATTGCAGGTGATGTAATGTAATTTTAGTTAGACAGGGACAGTGCACAATAAAACTGTAACCTTATATAAAACATAGAGAGCTGGTTGCAGACTGGTTTATATATATTTTTTGAAAATATGGGGGTAAAAAAGGCAATGACCAACTTGGCAAGAAATGTCCCAAAAATTGCAAGAAGAAAAAAAAAAATTGAAAGAAATTAATGCAAGAGAATTATATGAAAAAAAGTTTTTAAAAAATGGATTTAAATTATCCAAAAAATAGGGAAAATGTCATAAAAACTAGTAAAATGATGCGAAAGAAAAAAAAAAAACGTAATTTTTTTTTTGTTGATTATTTGCAGGTAATTTTCTTGTAACAATTTAACTTTTTTTTTGTATTTTTTGTATTTTTTATATATGTTTTTATTTTTTGGCCATGCCTTGATTGATGTTTCCTTCTCCTCATGTTTTTCAAAGAAATCAAGCCTTTTAACAGCAGAGCTAATCCAGGTTCAGTCATTATACCTGAAAACACTTTGTTTGTTTGTTTGTTTATCATAAGGATCCCCATTAGCTGTAGCCTAAGCATCAAACTAGTCCTCCTGAGGTCCAAGACAACATAATATTACATTACAATAGAAACAAAAGTGAAAAAAAATAATAGTAATAATAGTAATCAAAATAGGAAAGTGAACAAAAAAATGTTAATGGTTATACAAAAATACAACTACACTGAAAATAGTAATCAAACATAATAAAGATTAATTCCCAAATATTCAGTCAACTACCAATAAAATTGTATAAAATAAACAGAATAAAATAAAATACAGTAGAAAAGAAACAATCAACAAAACCCCAAATCAAATATTACTTTTACCATACCAGGACAAATGCTGAACCTCTGTAAGTCAACCTGGAGTTGAGACTGTTTTCATAAACTTTTGCAGTCTGAGCGTGGCCATCCCCGCTAGATCCAGAGCTCTCCAAACACAGCAGTGTATTAGCTTTTATTGATTCTTAAAACAAGCATTCACTCCATGGCTGATTGACCACTCTGAGCACAGAGCTCTGCTTTGATTGATCAGTTTGTTTTAGGCTTTGGCCCAAACGCCGTGAGTCCTCCATACTGCTCGCTGCAGTCGCTGTGTCGGGGCGTGGCAGCCCTGCTATGACCACTGCAGTGTGGTGACTCACCTCAGCCTTTCGGCTGTAATTCCACCCTCACTCCTGTCTCCTGTCCACACACACTGTCCTATATTTCCTTTGTGTGTGTGTGTGTGTGTGTGTGTGTGTGTGTATGTGTGTGTGGGGATGGAGTCCTTATTGATTGCAATTTCCATTTTCCATTTTCCTGTCCTCCTTGGCATCTCAGTCCACTACTTAGAGTCCAGACTATAATTCTCGCCTTTGGTTTCATCACAATCCTTTTCACCAATGTGACTAAAACGCTACACACACACACACACACACACACACACACACACACACACACACACACACACACACACGCTGGCAGTGTGTCAGTGTTATGATTTGTGGCCGGGGGTGCTCTGACTTGGCACATGCTCTCTGTGCTGGCACAGCAGATCTTGGCAAGTGCCTGCGGGGTACTCAGCGCTTTGACGACCTGTCCTTGGTACCTCTCTGCTGTCACACACACAGACACACACACACACACACACTAATTTGGACCCAGCAGCTTGCATACACACCTACAATTGTGCACCTTTTAAAGGTGTGAAGGACAGGTTAGCCTTGCAGTGTTCAGGAAAGGAGACGGCGAGAAGCTGCAGCTCGGCCTGCATGCAGGCGGCTGCCGGTTGAGCACAGCGTCACATAAGTTGGGTTTGTTTCCAATTGTTAAGCAACTTGCATGCAAATTTTAAAAATACAATACAAGTTGTTGTGTTTTTTTCGCACAGTTTCTGCACAAGGGCGTCTTTACGTCAGGATGATGGAAGGAGACTTTTAGGAACTGATGTGTTGTTTTTGTTTGAGCTGATGTTGTCCATAAATCATGCTGATTAAACGCCACAACAAAGACATATACCTCAATGTTGTTACACAACCGCAAACAGCTCTGCGCTGACATTTCTCTCCGACACATTCTCATAGAACACATTCATCTAAAGACACGAACATTTTTAACACATTATAGTAATGTAGAGTATTTCTATCAATATTTAAAGGACCCCTCAAGACACAGTTTTTTTTTAAAAATGTTATTTTTGGGGGCTTTTATTTGATAGAACAGTGAGTGAGCTGACAGGAAAGGGGGGTGGGAGAGAGTGGGGATGGGAGACTCGAACCCCGGACCACTGCGATCAAATATTTCCCTCTGCTCATCATCCAGAACTCATCCATGGATGGATGGATGGTATTTTGCCTCTGTGCTCAGTGGCCAAATTAATCATCAGTATTGATGAAATAAAGCATGCAGTGTTGGATCTTTTAGGTTTCAGTGCAGTGGAGCTCTATGCTCAGTTGCCAGTCTGTTAGGTACACCAGGCTAAATCAGACCAGAACAATACAGCAGCTGTGAGGAGGGCTGTAACTAACTATTATTTTCATAATTTAATTTATTGATTCATCTGTAGATTATATTCACAATTAATTGATTCATTGTGTAGTCTGTAAAATGTGAAATAAATGTAGAAATGCTAATCACAGTTTCCCAGAGCCCAAAGTGACATCTTCAAATAGCAGTCCAAAACCTAAAGACTCTTCATTTACCATCATAAATGTCAAAGAAAACGGCAAATGATCACATCGAAGACATTTAAAATGTTTGACATATTTGCTTAAAAAAAACGACTGAAAAAATGAATTATCAAAATAGATGGTAATAAAAAATTTTGTTTGAAATTTTCCTCTGAATAATTAACCATAATCATTGCATCTATATAGTCCTGAAATAAATACTCCCGTCATGAAGATTTGGGTGAAACTGTTTTAGTTGATTCAGCTGTTGAATCAGTCAGTCATTTTTTAGTCATCTGTAAGGTTGAGTATTGGTACTCGAAATAACCCAGTACCAAGTAGTATCAAAACTTCTAAAGTCAAACAGTACCTGCATTGTTGGGACGCCCATTAGCTCACCTAGTAGAGTGGGCACTCCATGTGCAGAGGCTGTGTCCTCGCCACGGGGGCCACGAGTTCAACTCCAGCCTGTGGCCCTTTGCTGCATGTTGTCCCGCTCTCTCCCCGTTTCACGCTTAATCCGTCCTATCTAATGAAGACCAAAGAGTAAAAAAAAACGGTACCTGCAATTGATGCTTTTTGTACCCAGGTGTGAATTTTTTTTTTTTATGATTTGCTAGCAGCCAATCACCACAAGTGTTCTCTGATTTAATGCGACGTGTGATTGGCCCTCTACAGCAGCAGTTACAGTCCATCCAGTCTGATGTGTTGGAAAGTAGAGCTCGGTGTATTCGACTGAGTTGGCAGCTCAGCATGCTTAGATGTGGCCAAAACGTTCAGCAGTATGATTACTACATGTTTTATTCACATGATGGGTCTTCATGGGTACCGAAGACGTCACTTCAGAATCGCACGGTGCCGTATTTGTGAGAGACTGCAGACTTGTTGATCGTCACGACTGCAAACACGGCGCATCTAAAAGAGACAGAAGTGAATTCCCCATTATTTATTTGTTAAAAATAAGTTATTGCTTTTTGATTCTGTTTCTGTTTGTTTATTCTGCCGATCTGGCTGCTTTGGGATGGAATTAAAATTGTAGTTTGGGGTTTCTCTGACGACTGTTGTTACAGCCAACAGCACAACATATTCTGGGCATATTGTAGGAATTTAAATTTTCAATTTCTGATTCGTCGTACCTCCGTCATCTTCTTCTTAGTTGTGAGCGCTCACAAAAATGGCGGTGCTAAGGCACTGTGACGTCACACGGCCACATGAATAGAATGAAGCAGAATAAAAAAGGTATCAGATGAATAATTCTGTTAGTATCAGTGTCACTTGATGGAAACTGGCACTGCATTTTTTAAAACAATAACCAGTCCTAGAGGGTAGACTAAATATTTTTCCATTAAAAAAAAAACCCCAAACCAAATCTAAAGACAGTTGCCGGTGTAAGATCTGTCAGTTGACTGATTGCTTCAGCAGATGATTGCCATTGCCTCCCATCACCAGCAGATGGAATTATACCTTCACTTTCTCCATCTATCCATCCATTACTCAGCTGTCTGTTGCCTGAATTTGGTCTGCGGATTCACTAACACCCCATCATTCATCTCCTTCCCATCAAAAACATAATGAAACAAACAACATGCCAGACTGTAGAATAAAGTTCTTTTAGTATCTCTCTCTGTGTATATCCCTCTAGCTGTTTGAGTCTTTATTACCTTTGATATTGTTTTGAGGTGTCATGATTTACAGACTGTCTGGACCTTAACGCTCCTCTATTAGTTAAAGAACAGACAATAAGATAATCATTCCTCTGCACGGAGAGGAAAACATTTCCTCTCGCAGAAGCAGTCCATCCTGTCCTCCTCTTTGCTGCTGACACTGAGTCACATTAATGGACCAGCAGGGAGCAGCACAGCACTTTTTTCATTTTCCCCTCAGCGTCCGTCTCGTCACTCAATGATTCTCTCCACTCTCCTCCGGAACTGTGCTCACATTTTTTTGGCAGCCGTCCGATGATTTACTAAGAAGACATTTTATTAATTAGGGTCTGGAGGTCGTTAGCCTTCTTTTTAAAGGAGAATGACGCTGAATTTCAGCACCGGGATGGTTTATTTTCTTGCCTGTGGCACTATTTAGCCATTATGCAGAAACATTAGCTGTTGTTTCTTATTCCTAGAAGTAAAAAAGAGAGGATTTAAATTGGTTTCAGCCAGAGATCATTTAAAGAAGCATAAAGGGTTCTGGTAATGCTGAAGTTTCAGTGTATTTTACAAGGGGACATAAAGTTGAAATAAAAGGACATAAAACCTAAAGAGCGATTAGACTAAAAATGATGAAAAAGATTCAGATAAAAAGGTAGACAGGGGGGCTGTGACAGTAGCCAGAATGGGTTTTTGGGTGCTGTGGTTCAGAACAGATAAAGACTATAGTGTTATTAGTCCTGCAGGATTTGTATGAGTCAAGCCAGACATGGTTCAAGTCCACAAAGTCGGTGTCTTTCAGCCCTAAAGCTATAAACTCTGTATTTTTACCCGATCCCTGGAGAGAGAGCGGGCTCCGCTTCCCTGTCACAGACTTTTTGTTCTGGCTCACAAATATTGATTGAATGAGCTCGCAGGAATCGCATCAATAAATTGAGATGTTCCTTATTTATTTTTTATTTGTTGCTTGAAAGCGTTTTCACACAAACACCCATCAGCATGCGGTATGTTTGACGGGATTAAAAAGACGGTCACAGATTGGTCTCTGTGGAGGAAAACAACACCTCAGCGGACATCTATGGTCCCCGTCCCCACCTCGCTGCTACTGCCGCACATGTTTCTCTCTCTCTCTCTCTCTCTCTCTCTCACACACATACACATGCACACACACATGCGTCAGTCGTCGCTCTGTCCTCAGGTTGACAGTTGGGGCTTTAATTTCATGCTTGGCTGACTGTCCCCCCTCCTCCCAGTTGGAAAGTTCCGCTGTCACTCATCGTGGCTGTCTATCTGTGTGTCTTTCAGCTGGGATGTCTCCGTGTGTTTCTGTTCGTATGCATGCAGCTAATAATCTATGCTTGTGTCTGTGTGCATATTTATCAAAGCGAGCTCTAGTTGATGTAATCTCCGTTGGTATCTTCTTTCTCTCTGTGCTTGTGTGTTGCCATGTGTGTGTCATGTCTCTGAAGTCATGCTCGTGTGTGCCCTGCTTCATGGCCCCCCCCTGCAGGATGTGCTGGAATTTACCTCCATGAAAGTGCCTGAAAGTGTGTGAGCGTGTATATATGAGCAGAGCTCATTTGAGTCTAATCAGGTCAGCAGTCTACAAATTAGCATTGGTGTGTTTGTATTCTGTGTGTGAGTGTGAGTGTGAGTGTGAGTGTGTGTGTGTGTGTGTGTGTGTGTGTGTTGGTGGTGGTGGTGGGGGGGGCTGCAGGGCTTATGTCTACTGAGAGAACTCAATTCAGCCATCTATTTTTGTCCAAACTTCAATGCAGAGCAAGCGTAAAGATGCATGGCATAATAACACTGTTAATGAATCTGAATTATTCACATGAGACGCAGATGAACAGATACTAATGTTTCAGCAGCTACTGAGTATCCAAGTACAATCCTGAGCATCACTCGGGGTATCCCACACTTTAATATATTTGTGGCAGCCTGCCAAGATTAAAACATCTGCCACTACAAAGACATTCTCTATTTTTGGAGTTGGACCGTTCATTAGGAGCACTGTTGAAATATTAAGGGTTGACCGATATTGGTTTCTAAGGGATGATACCGATTATTAGTAGTTAATGTGACTGATAACTAATATTTGGAACCGTTATGCGTTTACAATAAAAATGAAAATCTTTCCGTCAGTACTTGGAATTTGGAATATAACAAACTCCGACACAAAACTTTGTTTATATACTTTTAGCAAATGTTCGGTCGAAATTAAGACTTTCAATAACATATGCAGCAAGTTCCCAGCTACTTTTTTATAAAGTCAAGTAAAAATTTAAATAAAAAATGAAAAAATAAAAAATAGGTAATAGAAATTGAAATTGTGCTATGCTACTCTGGGCACAGATGGAGCAGCAGAAGTTTTGAGGCACATTAAAAGTTAAACTTAACGGTTCTTGCTGGGTCTAAAAGTTTGCATTCAGTCGCAGCAGCTGCTCCTCTCATCTATCGATCTGATCAGCTCTGAACAGATCAATAGATCAATTATCCACCACGCAAGTCACAAGCTACTACTGAGAAAAAAAAGAACTGATGGACCGCCTGGGCTGCGTTCACAGACCCGCAAAAGCCTCTGAATTTAGAGAGGGGACACAGAATGATACAAAGAGACACTGTATTTAAAAGAAAAAGCGACAGCAACACAGTGAGAAACACTATCAGTTGTATTTATTCGTTCATTTGAAGTCTCAGGGAAGGTAGTTTTAGATTTGGGGTGGGGAGGGATGTTTTTTACACCGGAAAGTATTGATGATGTCTGAAAACAGTAGTTATTGTTTTGGAAAAGGTCAATAGATGGAAACAGCTGATTCAGAATAGCACAGCATCCAAACAGACCAGAATAGTAAGTTAATAGATACAGACCAGTGCAGCAGGTCAGCACTCATAAATCAGAGTGGCTTTTTCCCTCCACAGCCAAGGCTCCGTTTTTAAACAATTGCTATTATATTGCAGCTGCCACAAAAGTTACAGTTAACATTACAACAAGGTGCATGGAACTCAAGCAGAGAAACATGGCTTGTGTTGCTGACCCAAGTATTTTTCAGTTTAGACCCCCTGCTACGACTAATTTAATTGTTATTTTTCAGGCATAACACCAGTGACATTGTTATTTTCTCAAACAACCTAATATGACAGAAACCGTATTTGGGAAAAGTTAATTTGATGTGTACTTTTAGACTCTAGTTTGCCCGTATCCCATGCACAAACATTGAGAGGTTGAGGTTTATGACCTATACTGCAGCCCGCCACCAGGGGGCAATCAAACTGTTTTGACTTCACTTTTAGGGAGCTTTCATGCTGTCATCTTTAAAAGATAAAATCAGATTCGTTTTGGTTTTGAATTGAATTTTGAGTGGCATTAAAAAAGCCTTAAAAAGTCTTTTATCTACCATGCCTTCAACTGCAGGAACCCTGCAGTGTACAAACTTTTTTTTAGAACAACAAAAAGAACATTTTACTACACTGCTAACACAGTGATGCCTAAAGCAATAAAGGAATAACGGAAACCTGACCGCCCACTCTCATGAACCTCCTGAAATGTGGTCGCTGGCAAAAGTTAGGAATAATCAGATTACACTAAGTGACTCAGAGGGCTTGTTGGTCATCATCTACTCACACTGAACTCAGCAGTCTGAGAGCCAAAGAGCATCAGTGCTGGCTGCTCATTATCTCAGAGTGAAGCATGATTGACTGGTTGAAATAGCACAGCACAGTTTAACATGCAAGATGCAGATCATGCTTGTGTCTTTTTACAATATAGCGTACTTTAGAGTATAATTTGTGCAAGGCATTCACTTTTCTAAATACAGTCAGAGCCCGCTAAAGTGCTCCATTGATTTTCTCACAGAAATAGAAACTCAAATGCAGTGGAGAATGAAAACCCATTGTGAAAACCTACTGTTAGAAAAATGTCAGTGCATGTGGATGATTTAGATTTTCAACCCTTAAACAGGCATCGCAGCCGCATGGTTGACATTTATTTTTGCGATTGAATTGCTTCACTAAAAACCTTGCAAAATCTAGTGTGCCTTTATACAGACTTTTTTTATGCAATGCATTTTAGTATTTTGATTATTCTCTAATTCTATTGAATTCTATTTTCATTCCATTAAAGTGACTATTTTTTTTTTACCATACATTTTATACAGATTTTTTTTTTTTTTACCAGATTCAGTATTATTTGTATTTATTTTTGTCTGTTTATTTTATTTTTTCTATTGATTTTGTTTGTTCATTTGTTTATTTTATGAATTTACCTTTATTTTCAAATTTCTGTTATATAACATTGGCAACTTGTTTTTCACCATATATTTTGTTTTTTTAACACTAGATTTATTTTTATTTGTATCTATTTAATTTTGTTTATTGTGTGAGGTTACTTTAATTTCGAGATTTCTATTATATGACATGGACTTTTTGCACTTTTTACATGTTTCCATATTGGGAATTTTTTTCTTTTTTTTTCTTCAAAATGCATGCGTGTTAACATATTATAGGGCCTATAATGTTGTATAATGTTTTGCAAAGGCATTTCTTAGTGTGACTGTCAAAGTCTTAAGCCACTGCATGCATGCACGTGTGATATGTATGTTACTGTATGTTTGTTTTGGAGGTTGTGTTGAGAAAGGTTATCTAAGAGCACACCAAAGTGAGGTCCAATCCATACCGATAGAGTCCAGCTTACAATGGCTGAGCTGCTTGATTCAGGCTTAACACTCAGTCATCCCTGCCTTAATGCTCCTTTAGGCCGTCTAGCGCATTAGTGCCACTGCATTAACACACTGATGCTCTTACTCGAGACAGGCCAGCCCACTAGACTGCGTGCATCCCCGCTGCCATCTGACCGTCCCTGCCGCAGCACCATTATGTAGCCCGGATCCATAAAAGTTGATCCTTTTGCACTTGCTGTGTTCAAAGTCGCTTTCAATCGTCAAATTGACAGATAGTAAGCTTCATGGTCTGGAGAGGGATAGAGCCAACGATGGTGCTGAGGGACTGTGGCCACTAGCCCATTAAAATGATTTGACTGTCATTCCCGTGCCATCTCCCATTCATCCCCATGGAGATTTGGCAGTGCTGTGGATGTTTTGTGCTGCTTTATATATGATGGATGATGCATTTGGACATCAGATTTCTATAGGAAGCTCTTAACCTGAACTCACTCGAGCAAGATATTTATAAAGCTTCAAAAAGCATGCATGACTGTGTTAAAGGGACAGCCCTCCCCTAAATCAAAATTACATATATTTCCTCTTACCTGTAGTGCTATTTATTGAACTAGAATGTTTTAGTGTGAGTTGCTGAGCGTTGGAGATGTTAACCATGAAGATGTCTGTCGTCTTTTGAATATAAAAAAGATCTTTCACCCACAAACCTTCCAAGATTTTCCTTGAGTCCTGAGATAAATTAATAAATACGGCTTAGAGTGTTTCACGCAGAATTATAGTGTATATGTTCTGGTAACTTTTTCTTTCAAATGCGTGTCCCTTTTTTTTCCTTCTAAATGGGCGTGTGTCCCTTTGTATCATTCTCTAATTTGGAAGTTTTTGCCGGTATGTGAATGCAGCACAGGTAGAAATCTCTAAGAGTTCTTTTTTTCCTCAGCAGCAGTGTAACTCGGGTGTGATATGTCTATCCGTTCAGACCTGATCTGATCAGATGGATGGATAGGAGAAGCAACTGCCACAAGTAAATGTAAACTTTTAGACCCAACAGAATAAATGTTTAAGTTTAACAATAAATGCTCCTCAGTTTGTCACCGCTCCACATGCACTCTGCACTCCCACATTTTGGTGCTCCTGATTACAGAGCGGTATATATCCAGTGCCAAGAATAGAAAATAGATTTGTGGCTGCAGATGTTTTAATCGTGGCGGGTCACCACAAATAAATAAATGTGTTGGGAAGCGCTGACTTTTTGAATAGATTCAGTGTTTTTCTGGGCAGACTATATGTCGTCTCCCTTGAGGACCAGTGCCATATTTCTCAGTGGATGTGCTCTCATCAGCATCAACGAACAGCACCACAATCAATTGACCAATCAGCAGCCCGACTAAAGCGCGATTGAGCTGTGAATGTGCGCACAGACTCTTACAGAGTTTACAAAAGCGAGTTTATCTCAGTGTCAGGATCCTTTTTTCTATTCATGACCATTCAGCTCCAGTCAACAAGCTTCATAAAAAAGCTTTTGAAATTAGATGAGAGGATTGTAGATGGAAAAAGCATAAAAGGGGGAAAAATGCTAATAAAGCTAGTTAGTAAGTCGAGCCTGACTTTTTTACTTTCATTTTTTAATTCTTATGTGTGTGTATGTGCAGCACACATACAAATATGTGTATGTATGTACAGTATGTATGTATGTTGTAGTGTTTGTATATTTTGTATGTGTGTATGTTTGTATGAATGTATGCTCATATGTATGTAGTCATTTGGTATTGCACAAAGCAGGATTACTGTTAGGTGTGCAACTTCTAAAATAGAATGCAACAACTTCTCTGAACATTTGTTTATAAAAACCAAAAATAAATACTTTTCACTAATTTTGGTCAAATGGGATTTATTACAAGAAAGAAACACTGGTAAAAAAAAAATAAGTTAACTTCGAAAAAAAATGGCAGAAAAGGAAATGCACATATGAATATAGTTGAACTACCAGCAAGCTATACTGCAAATGTAGTTAAACAAGTGTAGTTACATGTAATTCACTACATAACATTACATAATGACATCTCCATTATGAAAATTAGCTCATGCAGTCATCTCGCTGGTCTTAGAGTGTGCTCTAGCTACTCTCTATTGAAACACTGATTTGACAATAACATGTGTGATTGGTTGTACCCAAAATACGATTGATTATTTGCTGAGACCCACCCTCCTTTATTACTTTTGCTACATGTGTCAGTCTGTTGCCTCATTGCACAAATTCAGTTTACAGTAATAACGGTGGCAGATTTACCATGCAAAATACATAGTCATTTTTGAAGTAAGGGGTCCTTGATTTCCGACAGAGGTAGACAAAAGCAGGCTCCTCGTTTTTAGCCGGTGACTGACACTTTTATCTGCTGCAAAGAAAACAGCTTGCTAATTAAGCTAGCTTCAGCATAGATAATGGAATACATGTTAAGACAGTCCGTCGTGGAAGACATTGATAGTGTTGCACTTGACATGAAAGTGACAGTGATACTGTACTTGAGCCAAGAATGAAAAAACAAAAAGTAAAAAAAAGAAGAAAAAGAACACAGTGCGTGTGACCGCTTGGCAAGACTGAGTGCTAAGGATAGGGAACACAGGCCAAATATACGTGTACTTTTGCTCTTGTGTCTTTGGTTTTTGGAAAAGTTAAAATGCAGAGTATCGCCCTGTACTTTGGCTTGTGGAGGAATCTACACTACCACCCTGCTAGGCCTAGTTACGGTTTGCTAACCTATTATTGGACAGTTGCCATTCAGGATAACAGTCGACTTTAGGGTCTTTGGTATTTTATGTTGGCGAGGTAAAGGTCTTAGCGTTCTGCTGCAGGACTCAACAGAAACTTGAGACCCTGCTTCAGATTGACCCATATGGGGCAGTTGCCTGTGGGATATTTCAAAATTTCCATCCCTCCTCTTAACAGACATCGCACGATCGCGTGTCAGCAGGAATCAAAGTCTTGTCTGCATCTGCCTGAAGGTTCTTCACTCCTTCTGGTTCTGTGTAGTAAACTCGTGGCCTTGTTTCTTCTTCTCTGGCAAAGCTTTTTATGTAACCCCATGTTTGGTTATTTTTGCCGTGGCCTCTCTCTAGCAAGCAAAGCTCCAAAATCCTGCTTGGACTCTTCCCAAATTGAGTTGGTTTCACTTTGGTGCCATGACGATTTGTACTGAGCTCGGATAGAATGGATTTAGATCTGCATTTCACCCTTTCGTCATACCTCTTGCAACAAATAATGTGGCAATTTTCTTGTTATTATTCTGTTTTTTTTAAGGATTAGGCTTTATGAATTTAAAAATTCTATGACCCCAAGCTAACGAAGGGTTTAGGAAACAATTTATTAATGACAAGCTGCTATTATTGAACTAAAAGGTCTGTTTTTGTAGTACCTTTCATATTTAGAAATTGGTTTTTAATTGTAGTGACATTTAACTCAAGGTTTAATAACTAAAAAAAGTAAATAAAAATACATGAAATAAAAGTACATGAAATGTAGCCTTTAAAGAAGAAAAAGAGTTTTGGTGCAATCTTAATCTTTTGCATTAAAAAAAAATCAGCTTTCTAAATTGGAGTTGACTAAATGCTGTAGCATTATAGACACAACTTATACATTTAATATGAAAAAATAAAGCTAAATCTGCACATTTTTTTGTGCTTCAAAATGACTAATAACTGAACTGTGCTTTTATATAGAAGAATATTTTGTAAACCACAGGAACTGCAATCAAATGAAACCTATAAATAATACAAACCTTACTTTGCTCCTTTGTAAAATCCCATTAACATGTATCGAAGGGATTAGGGATATTACTTCCAGAGCAATTTTGATAAGAATGTCTTCAAAATGTCTCAGGATAACCTAAAGTTGAAGTGTGTACGTTCTGAAATACTAAACTAGGGGTTTTTCAAGTGAGACAATTTCACCAAAGTAAGTGAAGGCTTTGAATGTTTGTGCTGTTTGGATTTTATCTTTTCTTATTAACTTCTTGAGTTTCTGTTCAACTCTGATAGTGTACTGTACCTGCGTGCTACTGCACTTTCCACAAATCCCCTGTCAGTCAAACAGTTTGTCCGAAGTGTGACTCCTGAGCTCGACTTTCTGTAGATGGGACTGTTCTCTTTATTTTATTTTGAGGACATCACTGCTCATATTGACTACAGAACTCTCACTGTATTTGTTTCTAAAAAAAAAAGTTACCAGAACCTAGAAAAGCTTTCATTGTTCAGTTACAAACTTGGTATTCAAAAAACTGTTCTTGGCAAATTCACACTTGGAAATGAGAGTAACCTTTGATTTTTTTAAAAGTACATTTTTAATGGACTGTGTTGAGTGAAGAGGTTCAGAGAGAATAGCGGTCTCTCGTTTGCTTTTTCATCTCACAGCCAAATTTAATTAATCACCTCCTGCTCTTTTATCATTTTCACATTTTAGATTTGAATTGAAAGACTGAATCTATATTGTCTACAAATGTCAGGGATGGTATCCTCCTCCATGCAGCAGTGCTACTGAGTCAACTGATAACACAGTACGCAGGTTTCCATGACAGATTTGTGCAAAACATAAGCGATATTTTCAAAATGTCAATAAAACACAATGGCGGGATGACTGCATTCCCATTGAGTGATGTTATGTGACTTTTCCTCTGATGATAACATTCCAGTAACCATGGCGATGGATGTTCAAAATATTAGCAGCTTTATTTTTATTGCAGCCACTAAACTCACCATCATTATTTCCAAAGGAAGGCGATGTAGGCATTTTAAGCGAGCAACAATATAAAGGTAAGCCCCTTTCAGTGGGAGCGACCACGTATGAGGGATTTCTGGAAGGTGATAGTCCACAATTTCACAGAGAAATTGGATTCAAAACTTCCAGGTGATCCACTCAACTTTTGAAAAGTTATGTGGTGCAATAACACCTCTTGTAGCTCCTGCTGCATCATGCTCGAAGGAGCCAGGTCTACAGACAAGCACACGGCCATCGTATCATGTGACCTAGAAAAGCCAAAAAAGTGTTTCCATCGCACTTTTGTGGAATATGGCTTTTCAAATTGTCTGAAATACCCCTTCATTCTCTTTCTTTCCCTTTTCAGGTCCTCGATGGGCATCATGGAACCTTGGGGTGTTCATGTGTATCCGCTGTGCTGGCATCCACCGCAACCTGGGTGTCCACATCTCCAGAGTCAAATCTGTCAATCTGGACCAGTGGACACCTGAGCAGATCCAGGTATACACGACATAAACAGGGACACAACTTTCTCACACAGAACCACTCACACCAGCATGGAAATACTGAACACGGATATTAGAGGAAAAACCCACCAAAAATTACATTTCTTACTGCTTGTTGTTACTCGGATTGGATTTGTGAGTTTGAATTGGTTTTTGTGATTTATGTCTGTGGTTCTGATCAGAACAATTTTGACTGAGTCTCTTCTAGTCCTGACCAGTAACTCCCAACAACAACAATCAGATGTTCCCACTTTAATAGTTCCAAACATGATTTACGTATTACATTCTGAAATTGGGACAGTCAACAAGCCAAGCGGCACAAACAATGAAAAAAAAAATAATAAAAAAAAGCATTTGGAGATAAAGGTCAACAAATTATCAGATAATTATTGTTTGCTTTGTGCAAGTTGGCCTTTGAAAAATCACTGGAGTAGCACAGTGTAATTTCAGTTGAACCAAACTGACCCAAATTGCTTCCAGCATTGGACCCTTTCCTCTCAGACTCATAGTCAAACTGAAACACACACAAGTCGTACACAGACTGCTGCAGAACTCTTTCGTAATAACAGTAAATTTAATGTCCAAAATATAGTTACGACTTGATTAGGGCTGCAACTAACGATTATTTTGATAATCGATTAATCGGTAGATTATTTTTTCGATTAATCGATTACTCGGATTTAAAAAATGAATAAAAATAGAAATTCTAATGAAGTTAGGAATTTTTTCTGCCATTACTTTGCTCAAAAATAGATTATCATTGACAACAGTGCAAAAAGTGCATAAACAGGCGATTGCATTAAGATCCCTGAGCTGTCAAAATAATATTAAATAGTAGTACTGTATTTCCACATTTATAAGCACAAATTCCTCTCATTTATGAAGTCGTGCAAGCTCCCGCACAGCCGACAGCACGGTCCTGTAAATGTTTCAAAATAAAATGCCTTGTGTCAGCAACTGATGGGATTCTGTCTACAGAGACGCTGTCAGAGGGCTTTTGTTTTGAAAGGGAAGCAGGGAAGTTGGAGTAAAAAAGCCGTCTTTGTATTTCCCCATCTCTGTGACAGAGAGAGACTTTTAAACTGCAGTAAAAAGTGGTATAGAGTCAATATAATCTTTAAAACACCATCTTCACTGTCTATTTCTGCTGACAAACCTGCTCACACGTAAAAAATGGGCAAACCACCGTTTCTCGAGATGTGCTGCCGCTGACACGCAGCTTAGATATGCTCCTGACAAACGCTGTTAGAGAAACAGAGAGTAATAATTGCGCAATACAACAAATCGATAACTTTATTCATTACCAACACATTTAATAATCAATTATAATCAATTTTATCGATTCGTTGTTGCAGCCCTAGCCTTGACGAAGCCTCATCTCACCTGTGCATTCATTATCTGTCCCGGAATTGCAATTATTCCACAAACTTCACTTTATATTTTTGAACTTTACATTTATGAAAAGCAGAAAACTCTTAATTATTGTCATATATATGATATATATATGAATATTAATTTTTTTTTCAAATGCAGAAATAACACCATGAACGTGGCAGCCTGTTTTTAGTTGTTATGAAAAACTGTTTCCAAGAGAGAACATGTCCCTCATAGGGTTAAATAAACAAGTAGTCTCTATAAGGTGGCACACACACAGTAATGTCCGTGTACACACACGCGCACACACGCACACACACGCACACACACACACACACACACACACACACACACACACACACACACACACACACACACACACACGCGCGCACACACACACACACTCACTCACTAAGAAATGCAGTATTTCTATTAAGTATTCATTCCGTGTGTACTTCCACATACACAGTGGATTGATATGCATACCTGCTCACATGTAAAACACACACCCTTGCTTGGGGAATATAGAGAACATAATTAGTCTTGTGTATAAGTGTGTTTTGTGGGAAACTAGCATGTCACATTGATTCAATTACACGCATTAAATCTGCAGAGCTGGTGTGTGTGTATGCGTGTGTGTGCGCGTGTGTCCGTGAAAATCACCTGAGCATGCCTGTAATTTATTCAATCATCCACTTGTTAATATATCCAATTGTTGGGTGTGTGTATGTGAGCACAATGTTAAAGGTGCATGTGTGTTTCTTCAAGGCCGTGCCTATCCATCAGCTGAGTGTGAGTCAAAAGGGTCTCACTGTGAATGTTAATCACTGTTTTCAATGACTAATTAATTCTGGATGGCTGATTATTCTGACTCCATCTCCTCCACTTCTCCTATCATCACCCCATTTATCACCCTCCTCTTAATTTAGCCCTGACACATACGGCCAGCGTGTCTCTCACTCTGTGTGTTGGCATGTGTGTGAGCGTGCACGGGAAGGAGTCAGCGGGCAAATTGAGTGGAATGCAAATGTGATGAATCAAAGAACTCTTGTTCTTAAAGGCACTTTGCTAGAGAACTGAGCAGATCGATGCTTCGAAGCGTTATTCATAATGTTGACATTCAAATTCTAAATCAACATTCAAATGCTGCACAGCTGTATTTATTTGTTTATTTTTGCGCATTTCCATTCATCTTATTTTCAAAGAAAATACAGACACGACCAGTTTAAATTTTTATATTTGCGAGACTTCTGGTCAGAAACTTCTGGGCTAACTCATTTTTCGCCCTAGCAACTAACACAACAACACTTAGGACATGGCCCAAGTACATGACCTAAATATATAATATATATATGTATACATATATATATATTTTTTTCTGTGACATTGTTTAGAATATAAAGTATATAATTATAAATATGGCTTTCTGGACATTTTCCCCCCTTTTTTTGGGATAATTTTCTGATGCATTTAACATTTGATTCCAGTGGTGGCTGTGTAGGATGTTGGATGGACTTGTGTAATCCAGACATTTGTTACAACTTGAGAACACTGTAAAAAGCCAAAAGTAAAAATTAATTAAAAAAAAGATTTGCGACATGCACCTTTAACCAAGCAGCCTGACAGCACCATAAATGACATTTATTCAGTAAAGAAAGTTGGTTCATAACTAATTTGATCTGATAAATCACTTTATTCAAATTGAGGATTTTGTTTTGATTTTTTTTTATTTAGAGTGATGGCATCATAAAATGCGATGACAGATATTCAAGCTTCATTCGAATACCTCAATAGAAGCTTTGAATGAAAAAAAAAAAGAAACAACATTTGGTTCAGCGCTACCATTTCTAAATTGCTGGTATTAACGCCACGTATTTTTCTTTCTGTCTTCTTCTCTTCTTGCAGAGTATGGTGGACATGGGCAACACCAGGGCCAGACAGCTGTATGAAGCCCACCTACCAGAGAGCTTCAGACGGCCACAGACAGACCAGTATCCTTCTCCTGAAAGCGTTCTGTGTGTCTCCGACTGTCTTATTATTGCTCCCAGCATTCATCTAAACTAGGGCTGGGTGGAATCAAATATTCTAACTTTCTGTTTTTTTTTCCGACATTATTTATGTTTTCAAAATATAATCATTTGACATGGGAATCCATGTATACCTTAATTAACACAGACGCCTACCCACACCCTCCCACCCAGGTTTACACAAATAACCAAAATAGGAATAATAACATAAAATGAAATTAAATAAAATTAAATTATAGTAAAAATAAAATAAAATAAAATAAAAAAAATAAATACATTGAGATAACCAGACCAATCTTAGGCGATGCATGTTCAGTACATAAGTGAACCAATTCATATATGACAGCTACATATCATTCATATGACAAGGTTTTAAAATAGCTAAGGAAAGATGTTTTCATTAAACCTCTGGTGTGACCCACCTACAGTGTACCTGACCTTCTCTATTATTGACATCACCTCTTCAATCCAATGTTTAAAACGTGGTGGATTTTTTTGCCTCCCGGTAAAGCAAAATAATTTAAATAAATATATATTTTTAAATAATGTGCAATGATAATTATATTTTATATATATATATATATATATATATATATATATATATATATATATATATATATATATATATATATATATCACAATATTTCTGTGTTCTATTTGTGCTTTTAAAAAAATATTTAGGCCTCACTTGTTGTCATCGCTGGCCTCTTGTGCAGCTATAATTGCCCTAAACACAGCAATGGTTTTATCCTCCAGGTTTAAGGACTCATTCCCGTGGTTCTCTCTGCTGCTAAAAAAGAAATTCTCACTCAAAATGGTATAATTCTCACTGATTTACCGGTTGACTTCGCTCCTGCAGTGGGCGCTTTTGCTGTGTCAAGGTTGAAATTACATTCTAAAATCTAACTGGTCAAAATCCAAACTTCAGCATCGTCTGCACTTTTCTGATCATATTCCTGCAGCAAATTAGAAGTGACAGGCTCTGCTACTTCAGCATCATTCCACACATTTAATCAGGACACCTCTAGCAGTGTCTGTGTGCACAACGGTGAAACAGCGGTATCCAGTTTGCCCTTTTCCACGATACAAGACAAGACAGCTGTGTGGTTAACACAGCAGCATATGTTCATATTTCCACCAGCAGACTGAAATAAATAATCTCCCTGTTTGAAATGCTGCTCTAATACCCTATCTTGTATCTGGCAGGCCCATTTGTGCGGGTGGTCATCATTCTTCACTCTTTTGAAGTCCATTAGTCGTTCTGACAGCAGCGCCGCTGGCTGAAAACAGCAGATAACAGACCCTGGATTAGAGGAGCTACCGCCTGAACGTGTGCGAGCGTTTTTTGTGTGTGCCTCCGTCTGCATACTTCCACATCACTTTGGCCCGGCTATTTACTGTGCTATGCATGTAAAATGACAAAATGGAATCTGATTCCCCCGCCGTATTTGCTGTTTTGTTTCAACTCTCACAGCATTGTGTATGTGTGTGTTAAACAATGTTCCTCCCACGCTTCACACCAGTGTGTACTCCTTCATGTTGTTTTGGGTGTATTTGCATTTGTAGAGTAACACTTGACTATTGCTGATTTTTAATGGTTAACAGGAGTGTTTTGTTTCTGAAAATTAATACAGTAATTAGCATTATTCTTACTATATCCTCCTAATAAAGCCAAATTGAGAATTTCTATAGGTAACCTCTATATCATATATCATATAACATATATATCACAACCATGCAAGTGTTTGTATGATCAGAAAAAAAATGGAAAAGTCATGGAATTGCCAAATAGCAATTTCCAAGGCCAGCAAAAGTTTGGGAAAACTAGTTTTGGAAATATGTGCTTAAAGTTTTGGAAAAGTTATGGAATTTTGTTAAATTTTTTGTTACACAAACCTGTAGTAATAGTAATATCTGGCTATGATAAATGGAAATTATTGTCGATTTACACGGGTTTGGAAGGCATGTTTCTTTTAAAAATAGCCCAAAATATTAAAGAAAAAAAATGACCAAAAATAAAAACATTTTTTATTGTGTGATGCAACACAAGAAAAGTGAGAGACATGACAGGGACGACAATGTGTGTGAGAAAAAAAGACAAGACCTATTAATTGAAACGGGTAAAAACAAATAGGTACATTGCGTTGTGTGTTGAGGGTGTTGAAAGGCAATTTTGCAGTGTGTGTGTGTATGTGTGTATGTTGGAAGTAACTGGGATGGCTGACAGGGAAAGCATATCAAAAATATAGAGAATAAACTAAATATATATTATAAATATATGTGTGAAAAAAGGGGAGTAATAAAATGTTATATATATATATATATATATATATATATATATATATATATATATATATATATATATACAGAAAAGCCAAAATTCTTAAGAGAAGAATTTTTTTTTTATGTAAAAGAAAACAGGCATGTTTTTTTTTTAAAAAATCACCAAAACATTTTTTAGGCAAAAAAAAGTTTTAAAGAAGGAAAAAAAAGGCATTTGTGGGTTTGGGAGGCATGCTTTCTTTAAATCGGCAGCAAAATAAATGCAAATTTAACTTTTTAAAGTTGTTGTGGCCTCCTCTAAAGCCAAAATAAAAAACACAAGTCCCTCCCCAGTGCTTGAAAGTTATTTGACATGCCTCCTCCACTTTTTTTCCCCCTGCCCCCTCCCCTCTCATAAATAACAAACATTCCCTAAATTATATTTAAATATTTAGTTCTAATCCTGTTCTGAACTCATTTTTATTTAAAATAATATATATTTTAAAAAGCTATTATTTACTGATGAAAAAGAGTAGAGTATTAGTGGTTGTTTAAGAGAATGTACAGTCTTAAGAATTTGCCTCATAGTCATGGAAAAATTGTGGAAATTTATGGTTGAAAATGTCTGTGAACCCTGAATAACTGACATCAGTAAGTCTGTGTTGGGTTTAGTGGAAAGAATATGATGAACATTAAATATGGCATCAGTGCATCTTCCAGTGTGGAAATGTCCTTATCGCAGGTGTAACCGCCTGACTCAGCATTCATTGTTATTGCCGCTGCATGCCAGAATTTTTATTTCTTTTTCGGCCCATCGGTGTGGCAGCTGTTAACTGCAGCTCCTCAAAAGAGATAATAAAACATATCAGCAGCTCTAATGTGTTTTCAGTTCAGGTCTTCCTGTTTATGGCCGATATATTGTTGCTCACTTACACAGTATGATAGATAGTCCAGCTGTATGGCATCCATCTCCTCGGAGCTGGACAGCACTAACTGGACTGGATATAATGTATGGCAAAGGTCAGTGTGGGCCCATATATCAGTCTATCTGCTCCATTAAAAGGAGTGTCATTGCTGTACCATCAGTCTCCATCTGAATTTCCATTGTGGTCATGTTTACAAAGCCACCATTTCTTTTTTAGCACACATTTATCCCCTGTTGTTAGATCTGCTCTGCTGTTTCTCGGCTTCAGTAAGTGCTGTGTTTGAGATGCAGCTCCAGCAGCCTGCCTCCCCCCATCTCTCTCATAGCTCGACTCGTGCGGGTGGTCATCATTTTTCAATCTTTTGAAGACTATTACCCGATCCGACAGAAGCGTTGCTGCTGAAATACGGAGATAAAACAGTCGGGATTAGCGCCTATGGAGTGCTTGGGTGAAATGGCAGCGTATGTTTGGGAGCGTGTGAGTGGGAGTTTGTGTGTATGTGTGTGTGTGTTTGAGGTCGAGTGTGCACATGCTTGCACATCTATTATAGGGTTTTGACAGTGGCAGGGATTTTAATGCAAACACCATGGCCACCCATAATTCCTGTTGTTAGCGAATGCATTTTTTTTCAATCAATTTAACAGAACAATATCAGTCATGTCACTGATGCCATTTTGCAAGGAGATATGATCAGCGTCTGCATGCAGTGTCTTCCATCAGGGGTCCCACTAATGATGACGATTTGAGAGAAGCGTTCTACACAGAGAAAATTATAGAGTTTGAAACAAGTCTGAGAAAAACGAGGAATATCAGGGTATTTCACAAACAGGGTTTTTTTTTTAAAAAATGGCTTGTGCATTATTTTTTGCGCTTTATTCTTTTATGCTATGAGGGCATCCCAAAGTCTTTTTGGATTTCAATCCTTTGCAGACTGGTTTGGTTTCTTTGAAAAAATGTAAGGAGAAGGCATTAAGAAACTTAAGAAGACATTGTCCAAAAAATATCAAAATATTAGTAAAAGGTACAAGAAAACTACCTGAAAAAAAAATCTAGAAAATTGTCTTGAAAAAGTGATGAAGTAAAAAATAATTGTAATAATTAAAATCTATGTTTCTGGATAATTTTCCAATACTCCTCCTTTTTTAAAAGTTTTTTTTTTTTTAAAAAAAAAACCCTTTTCACAATTTGCCAAGTTGGAAATTCCCTTTTTTCCAATGATTTTGAAAGAAATTGCACCTATTTGCTTGGGTTTCAAAGGGTTAAATTGTCTGAATGCAGCACAAGAAAACTGATGTAAATCAAGGTTATAAAGGGTTAACACTTGTGAATTATATCAAACTTTGATTTTCGTCATCAAAGATCAAGGTCACTGACCTCATAAAACATGTTTTTGGCCATAACTGAATAATTCATGCGTCAGTTATGACAAAATGTCACACAAATGTTTGGTTTCCATATGTTTGTCTGTCCTGTTCTCATGAAATATCTCAAGATGGCCTTGACGTAATTTCCTAAAATTTGGCACAAACGTCTTCCTGGATTTAATAATAAATTGATTCAAATTTCGTGGTCAAACATCAAGGTCTCACCTCACAAATCCTGTTTTTGGCCATAACTCAAGAATTCATTCACTAATGATGACAAAACTTCACACAAATTCTAATTGTAGTCTTTAATAAACAGCTGATGCAGATTATCTTTACCTATATTTTGAATCTCATCCAGGGATTCAAATTGGCAACCTCCTCATCACAATTCTTTTGCCCTAATGCCTGCAGCATTTCACAACCATGAAGTCAGGAAAGAAAAAGTTGGAGACTATGTTCTTTTTCCCCACTATTTCTTAGAATTAGTGTGTTGATGATTTAAGCATGTGCTGTATGTTTATGTTGCGTGTGTACATAATGGATACATGGATATGTTTGTGCAGTATTTCAGCCCTTAATGCTACCCTTTAGAGCAGTGGAGGTCTTCATCCGGGACAAGTACGAGAGGAAAAAGTACTACAACAAGGAGGCCCTGGCTGCAGCTACCGTGAGTATCATCACTTCTTTTGAGTTTTCGCCTGTCAGTCCATGTTACTGTTACAAAGCTGCCATGTTTAGAGGCCATTTCATGAATGCGTGCATCAGTTGCTCTTTGTTGCATATATTTGATGTGAGGCTGTTTGATGCCAGTGTCTGAAGACAGAAGCCAACTTTACATCTTACTTATGTGTTCCTTTCTTTTTGAAAGTCTCTCACCAACTAAAAACAGAGCAAAAATCTGCATTCACATGCTTTTATTCAAGAAGATTTCATATTAATGATCAAATATGACTGATTTCCCATCTTTTGCAGATAATGGCAAGCAACTGAAAATGAATGCTAAAAAGCCAGAAACTGCATCAAAGCATGTGTGCATGGTGTTTGGCTGCTGTTGTGTTAAAAGTTCAAAAGTGCTTCTTATCACATTTGGCATCCTTTGCTTACACAAGACATTTAAATTGGTTTCAGCACCGACTTGTCTGTGCCAAGGCCTTATGGCTGGCTCCCAGTATCCTTCATCATCAAGCCTGTAAAGTTTGTATTTTTACAGTCGCTGACCTTCTCTGCACTCATATCTATCACGCTGGTAATGTTTTCGAAGCTTACATGTGTGGAAAGGCAGCGAAATCTCTTTTAACCCCGACTTCAGCCCCAAACAGTGCAGTCTTATTGGATCTGATAGCGATAGAGAGTTGGTGCACACGGTGGAGAATAACCTTTGAGAAACACTGTTATCTTCTGATTCAGGTCTTTATCAGCGAGGAGAGACGCCTGTGTCTGTGTTTGTGTGTGTCAGTGTCAAAAGTGAACCTTCTTTTGTGTGGATAATGGGAGATTGTGTAGGTGTGTATGTGGGTGGGCGGATGCACATCTCCTTGTCTTGTTCCCAGAGAGATTATCTGTGTGAGGTGTGTGTTTTTGAGTGTTTCAGCGAGTGGGCTGCTTCTATACGGAGAGTTATGCAAGGCGGTGTGAATGCTCAGCAAAATATGTGTGTGAAGCAGTCTGTGTGTGTGTGTGTGTGTGTGTGTGTGTGTGTGTGTGTGTGTGTGTGTGTGTGTGTGTGTGTGCTCCTGTGTTCCCCACAAATATTACACTCCTTTTTCCACTCTAACAAACACTGAAATGAGTCACCTCCCTCGCAAATTGACTCAGCTGTCCTAACTGTGCTACTTGTAAGGTAGAGCTGAATAATTTTAGTTCAAATAAGCTTTTTTTGTTTTTAAATAACACCTTAACACCTAATAATTCAAAGATTATTTAGAGAAATAATTCTGGTTGAGCTGGAAACTGAAATCCATAAAGATAATGTACTTTTTACGACCAAGTATTATCCGAGTAAAATGTGCATGTCCATTCTCGTGCTGTAGGAAAATCCTCGTATTGGTAGCTGAGCTCATGATCAAAAATATTCTGAAGCTCAATCCTGAGATTGTTCTGTTACAGTTTCCACAACTGCTATTTTTTCACATTTCTTAAGGTCCTCCATGTTTTTTTCTTTGTTTTTTTTTTTTGAACTGCAAACACAAAGCCCAGTGTTCAAACTACCTTCACAAAACAGGCAAAATCAAACAATCACACCAAAACAGTTTTTATCTCTGCTCAATATCAAACAGTGTTTTCAGATCATACACACAGCAGTTGGAATAAAAACACTTCTCAGCAGTCAGTACACACTGCATCAAAATACAGGAAACACACTCTTCACAGATGTAGCTCCAGCAGTGATGTGTCCAGACTTTTTTTTTGTTGGGGTAATGGGGCAGCGACTTATGCAGGGATGGCATGACGTGTAAGCGCTGCTGTGTGCACATGTGTCAGCAAACCTTTATTTGCCATTTTTGACTCCACTATCCATACTATGATTACTAACATTACAGTGTCTTGCATTTCTGTTTATAGTGTAGTTTAAAAGTAGACCTACCAATCGCAGCACAACAGTGTGTCACCACACAAATGTAAAATAAAGCTTCCATTCCTGATTAAAGAATTTGTTCTTCCAAAAGTAAATAGTACAAAAGCAATAATGTGTATACCATATTTGCCATTGTTTATTCCATAAGTTACACTAGAGACAAATCTATTGTGTTCACATCATGCCTCTTTTGCTTCTGGGATGCACAGCCTCTATTGAAATTTCACAGTTACTAAGCTAGTAACGGAAAATCTTTGGTTATGTCGAGAAAGACACATTTCTTTGTTGTCTTTTCAATTATTATTATTACACTTTTTAAGACAGAAAAATCAAATGATACAGAGGGTTGTCAATTCCTTAAGAAAACCATGTTTGCTTGAGAGTTTCAGTTTTTAGTTATTAACTAACTGCTGCTGTGTAAATGTGCTGGCAATAGTTACCATTATAGCAGGAAAAGCAGACAATGATTTTTTTTCAACCTCTACAGCTGAAGAGCTTGTTAACAATGTACTGTAAGTCTCAATGTAAATATCTACTGTTAAAAGGGGTAATCACTTGACACAATACTCTATCAAATTGCGGTTTCGATCATTAATTGGTGAGCCCTGATGTAAGGTGTCAAAGTTTTACACACAGACACACACACACACACACACACACACACACACTTAGATCAAATATTGTACAGTAATATGAACAATGAAATGAATGAAGCCCAGTGGCAGATATTTCTATCCAGGCACACACTCCACTCAAACTAGCATGACTACAAACAGAAAGGAGGGTTCACACAAACTGAAAAGCATTTTTTTTTTAAGTTGCAGAAATATGAAAACACTTTCAAACATTAACACTAAATGCGTTACATTAATGCTCAATGTCTTGTTCACAGCAGTCTCTCTCTGGCTCATCCTTACTTCATCTTTATGTTTCTTTCTCTCATTCTCTCTTCTCTTGTTTCCCCTCATTCTCTTATTTCTGTTTCTCAGTTTGTCTTTTTCTTTCTCCCTCTCGCCTTCTGCCTCACTCTCTCTGTTTTCTCTGCTTTTCTCTGAAGCATTGCCAGCAGCCAGACTGTGATCTAGGATCTGTTTCTGCCACCCACACAGACGGCTCGGCTTTTATATGCAAATCAATTATTAAAAACAACTCATTATCACTTTAAGCAGTTTGGTGCAGATGGAGAAAGAAGAGGAGAGAGCGGGCTACTGTAACCCTTAGCTATGGTTTGTGTGTGTGTGTTGGAATGAGAAAGAGGAATTTGTTGGCTTGTTGGCTTATAGAAAAATAGTTTGGGTCTCTTCATGCCTCTTCACTGTAATTACATCATCCTACTGTACTACAGTTGTTTACCAATTTATTTAAGTGATATATGGATAGATCGATAGATAGATAGATAGATAGATAGATAAAATGACGGCACACTAACACAAACTTCAGTGGGAATTTGATCATTTTGAGTTACTCTAAGCATCTTTTTCTTCATTATGTTCTGTAAAAGTGTAAAAATACACTTTGTATCACCCATATATGGGTAATGACTTTTGCCAATAATTGATACGGACGTATCGATTATTGGCAAATAATTGAATAGAGGATACGCTCAGCGTTAATAATTTAATATGATAGAGAAGTATAGAATTGGAGTAAAAGGATGCAGTATTTCTTGAAGAAATTATAATTTCTGTATCGGTTGTCCAGGAAAAAGGCATTAACTGCAAACCAAACTGATGCTGTTGAGACATTTTCGACTGCTTTCCATGTGTTTAACCAGGACTGCCATCAAGGGTGCTACTGTTTGGCTGAGTAACAAGCTGTAACACTTTCTGACCACATAATTTAGTTGTATGAATTACACTGACTATTGAAAACTGACAAGTACTGTGAGATGGCAACTGCTCAATCAAATTCTTCATCAGTTGGTATATGTTTACTGCCACATATAGATGAAAGTTTGCTGTCACTTTACTTAAGCATTCTGGCTTCCTGTTTTGAAATAAACACTTGTGAGAAAATTGGGTCACTCGCTAAAAGCAAGGCTTTGATTAAATAAGCCAAATGAGCCAACTTTTGTAACTTTTGGTAGACATCCACAAGTTGTAGTCAACAACTTGATTACTTTGATTTTCAGTGTATTTTGCCAAGATTCTCTTGAGTGCAACCAGCTGTAATCACAACACATATTACACGTATTATCACCTTATAAACATCAGAAATGTTATTTACACATCAAGCAGACACAAAGTGTTATCATCCATTGGAGCTGTGTTTCGGTTACCCTGACCAGGCTGTTCTTATTCACAGTTTAAATTCATACCTATGAAAAGTGATGCCCTATTATTCATATTCATATATATATAAACCATGTAAGCATGAGCCAGGAGGCTGCGATCATGGAACCTATGTACTGCAGGCTGTCCTCCTTCGTATCATGGTAACAAATGAGGCAGTCAGCTAACATATAAAGAGCGAGAAAGTCTGCATACAAACGTGGTCTGAGTATTAGATGGTAAAACAAACACAGGACTTTGACTCAGGAGACTGAAGTTTGTGTCTTGTGTGAAACCAAAAGTCAGCAATGAATTACTGTAAGTTTTGTACTTAATGAAAGTTAATTATGAAATGGGATAACCCAATTGCCCAACCTTGAGTCTTTCCTTAAACCATAGCTAACCAGTAGGGGTGTTAATTTGTACAAATCCAACACTTCAAACTTATATATACACTAGAACTTCCAGTCCATGTCTGCATAAGGTTTTTGAATGCCATATATTTGATTTTAAGATACATATTTAAATTTTATAAAATGCCCAAACACAGTATGTCGGCCTTCATCGGAGGAGGACTTGGAATCATTTGAATCTTTTGAGTACTGACACCAAAACAATGCCTTTTTTAAGGCACTTTCTCCACAGATTTCTGAAAAAATAAATAAAAACGAGGCTCTTTAGCTGCGAAATGCTCCACTATGTTCACAAGTTAGTCACTAATGTGTGTACCTGCTGTTTGTTGCTGAGCAGATAATGTCCATCAAAGCCTTTTGCTGAAAACAGCTGCCTGCTGCTGCTGGAAAGACTGTTGATGACTGAACCAAAACAGTGAATTATTTGGGCCATGAAACCAAAATAATGGAACATCATTATGAAGGACTCCTTTCACATTACTCATACAACCCTTTTTCCAACAACTTGGACGGGTTCTGTTCCAGTTCTCACACCTTATATTGTTCGGTTTGAACATTTTCAACCACAAATGAATTGGTTTGGAACCTGAAAAATTGGTTTCCAGCTTTCCAAACTGTGACAACATTTATTCATTCATTCATTTTCTGTAACTGACTGTCCTCACACAGGTTGCGGGGGGGCCACATATAGACAGACAACAGACAGACTGGTGTGCTCATAGTCACACCTAAGGGCAATTTAGAGTCATTGATCAACCTAACCTGCATGTCTTTGGAATGTGGGAGGAAGCAGGAGACCCTGGAGAGAACCCACTCGGAGAACAGAAGACTGAACAGACCGAACCCCGTTCCAACACGTCATGCTTGTTTTTTGGAGGAAAACAAATATCTGTAATAAAAAGACAGATCTAGGTACTACTGTTTACTTCCGTTGTACATGGTGCACGCCCTGTGTTGATGAAGTACCCTTGATTATGTCGCTTCTTCTCTGTTTGAAACGTTGACTGATTTGCTTGATAGTACCAAGGTTCCAAGAATCCTGAACAATCAGATCAAGAACCAGTCCCAATTTGGTTGAAATGTGGCGAAAGTCATTTGACCCAAGTGGGGTTGTATAACAACAAAAGCCCTTAGTGTATTTATCACTGCAAGGGTGTGTTGCGTGCCAATCCAAATTATAGTTTGTATTTCTTCTTTGAAAAGTTTGAAAAGTCTGCCAACAAAAACATGTTTCTACTCGCCAGATAGAATTTTAAAACAGGCATTGTTTTGGTATCAGTACTCAAAAAAGATTCAAATGATACCAAGTCCTCTTCCAATGATGCTCCACATACTGTGTTAGTTTTGTATCATCAAACCAAATATATGGCATTCAAAATGACTTATGCAGACATGGACTGCGAGTTCTGGTGTATATATAAGTTTGAAGTGCTGGATTAGTAATTGTGTGTGTGTGAGACTAATGGAGAAAAAGGTAGAAAGAGGACAGAGTTGTTTTTGTAATGGACAGCTTGCAGTACTTTTAGTGGGGTACATGAGTACATCCACTCCATTCCCATTGCAGAATGAGCTCATTGTTCTGCCATGAGTGAATTAGTTGCTGTGTGTGTGTGTGTGTCAGTATTAGGAACACACATTATTTCAATGTTAGTGGAATCAACAAGACATCACAGTGCATCTTGCAAACCCTCTGTGATGAGCCCAGTGATTGGCCTAAAAATGTCACAAGAGAGCAGCACAGTCACCCCGGAGGAAGACTTTGCCTTTTCTTCAACCTTATTTGCCTGCGTTAGTCATACGGATGTCCTGACTGCTGTGTCCGCAGTGCTTGCCAATGTCTCATGTGTTCCTACAGCCAGCTGTGGCAGCCTGCTTAACTTCTGCCATCCGCTGACACTAAGCATAGGCTCACAGAGCTGCTAGCAAAAGTTCAGTACAGATTTTTTGTCACTTTATCGTGTAACTTTGCTTTTGATTATTCATGTATAGTTTTTTTTTCAGCAGCATCTAAAAATTGTTAGCATTGTACATCCAAACCACGGATATGTTACATTTGCATGTTATCATGTCCCATATATGTTGAAACTTTATTTCAGCAATGCTGTGGTTAACGGGGGGTGAGGATCATGCAAAATATATACAAAAAACACTTCATATTTTGACTTAAAATACCCAGTTTTGGAGGCATAATCCCTGCTGGAAAAGCTAAGATGTCTTGTTAAAAAAAACCAACAGCCGCTTTTCGTGCTGTCCATGCCGGAATGCCCGCGGATTCAATTCCAACCTCAGCACAGGCAATGGCTCCTATAAAAACGCCCACATTTGAAGGCTAAAAGCCACTGGAATAAGCCGCAGGTCATTAAAAAATACCAACACTTGCTTCTGAGGAAGCTGCTGGAGAAACGGCAATGAATAACTAAATCACAACAGATTTTGCTTTTAGCTGGTATTGAACAGTGGTCTTTAGTCATCTGCAGCGTGGTGGGCATTATATGTCACAGCTTATCTTGCAAACTGGACCGTTCACCCGAATATTTTGTGTGTAGACTGTATCCTAAAGGATCTCTTGCGATGTTATGTGATTTCTCCTCTTCATTATTTCGAATTGAAGGCAATGTAGGTGTGTTATGGGTGTGATAATGGAAAGGAAAGCCCCTTATACGTGGGAGCAGCTACATAAGAGGGATTTCTGGGAGGCAGTTTCTCAGAGGAATTGTGGATTTAAAACTTTCTGATGATCTGCTCAACTTTTGAAGAGTTATGTGATGAAATAACATCTCTCATAGCGCCTGCTGCATCACACTCGAGGGAGCCATTTCCTTCATCATGTGACCTGTAAAAGCAAACAAAAAGTTGTTATTGCAGTTTTGCAAAATATGGCTTTTCTAAATTGTCTGAAATACCACCCCAGGCAAGTGTAAAAACTTTTTTGTGATAAATGGGAGCTTATATGAAAATCGTGTGTTTCCATTAGGCATATTTTATATTCACAGTTTAAATTTTCGCAATATGAGGGTTAATGGAAACCCGCCTACTATACCATACTCTTGTATATATTCTAATATATAATATTATTCTATTACTAATTTTGTTGTCTGTGCGCACAAATATGCAAATAAAGAAAAGCAGAACTCTATTCTGCTACCAGAAAGTGGAGCAGGGTCCTCTATAACGGATGCATTTGGGATTGAAAGCAAACTTTTGATATCTACCGCAGCAACGTCACAAAACACAACTCAAGGTCATTCAGTTGATATTCTTTTAGAGTGCTGCGGAATTATATTACCGTTTTAAACCATCCCTCAGCCTCCATAACTCCTGCTTTATTAGTCTCTGTGTAACTATTCCACTTAACTTTAGCGAGTGTCCTCTGTAAGAGTACAAATGAAGCCGTTAAAGGTCTACCCAGCGGACAAGTTTCAGTTAAGATGTTAAGCATCTCTCTGTCTCACTATCAGTAGTCACCACAGCAGATAGCCAGACACTTCCATCTCTGAGTCCTAATATCTATTCAACCTCTGTTCACCCTCTTTCACCCGCTGCGCTCCACTCCTCTCGTTATCTATCCACCCTTTATCATCCTGCCCCCCCACTCCCTCTGTATTCCTTTCACTCCTCTCTCGCACCCTCCAGCCTCCTTTCTCTTTATCTTCATCATCAGCCCATATGTGCCTGTTTAGTGCTGTGTCGACATCTCCAGCAGCATCAAAGTCGGAAGAGGAGGAAGTTTTGAGAGAAAGAAAGAAAGAAAGAAAGAAAGAAAGAAAAAAAACCCTAAAAGACATCAACAGAATAAGTAGGGGGCTAGAAAATGAATTCACATCTCTTCTGCGCTGCTTTCACCACCACAGGCAACGAGAGCAAGCGCTCGTTTGATGCCTTAACAGTGGAGGAGGGAGGGAGAGGGGTGGAAATGGAGAAAGATGAAAAATGGAGAAAAACATTCCTCTGTTCTGCCCTCAGAAAGACACAGTCAGTGTTAGTTTCCAGCCCGAGGTGGTGCGGAGAGCAAAGGAGGAGGGGAAGGAAGGCAGGGAGGAAGGAGAGGAGGTGGGTTGATGTTAATGATGTAACCTCTTTCATTTTTCTCCGGCTGCTTCCGACGGTTAGATGCTAAGGAGTGCTGCTCGCTGTGTTTTTTCAGCAGTCCAAAATGGGACTATCGAACAGTCCCGCTACAGATTTGCATTCCCTTCACTTCGTTTAAGATCCAAATGTTGCATGGTGTGTGCAGTGATGAAACACACTGCTAGAACAACATGTTCTCACTCCCAGCTTGTCAAAGACGGCAGTTTGGTCAGTTGCTTCAAACTCTGCGCTCAAGGTCTCTCTCAAGTGTCAGTTTTGGATGCTCAGGGAAGGCAGGGGCTGAGGAAATGTCGGTTTCGTCACCAAACCTACTTTAGGTTTGGGCAAAACAACCACTTGGCGGTTTAGATAAAAGAACAATCAATAAATCAATCATTTATTTGTCACATGAATTTATACAAGGTACAACTCCAGTGAATTGCAACCACATCAGCTCCTTCAACTTGTGCACTGCAAATTTAGAGCACTCATCTCAAAATCACTGTGGACACTTGTGGATATTTTTCTGAGAGGGGTTTTTAACAGCTTTGCTGTTGTGCATACTTTCAGCTTTACCTTCGAATCAAAACAATGGCTTATCTGTTTATAACCTGCCTGAAAGCTGGACTTTACACATTTGTCTACCCATTAAAAATATTTGTCTCTACATTCCAACAGGTCAACAATTTCTCTGAAAAGTACAACGTTACTTTAAATGATACAACAGAGAAAGTTAAAACCTAAGTTGTAATTAAATGGCAATTTTGCCCTTTTTTGGAAAAATGTTTTGCAGAGATTTGTTTTTATTAACAGATGCTAAAAAATTACAGTGTGATTGCAGTTCCAAAACTGCGTCAGGTTTCCATTCGTGCATTTTAAAATATTATTTTAAGAAGCAAAAGTAAAAGAACAAAGATACAAAATAAAAAGAAGCAAAACAAAACAAAAACATTTTGTCTATTTTTAAGTATCTAAAATATGGCAATTTCAGTAGATGAAACTGGTACTGCTGGTATCTTGTTTTTCATTATTGAGTTGAATTATTGTCTTTTCCATATTTTGTGTGGAATTCTATTTTGTGAAATATAATTAAAACCATTTAAGGCTGTTAAATTACTATTCCATAACTTTCCCTTTAGACTATTGACTTTTCAGTGCTCACCTCCGTAATAAAACTGCAAAAACATACACACTTTTTGGTTTTTTATGACCTGATTAGTTTCACTCTTTTGTGGTATAATCGCTCTGTTGCGTGGAGAGGCTGCAAGTGCAGACGAGACACAAATCTTGAGGGAGGTAGCTGAAGCTGCGGCACACGTAGAGATGCAGCGAACAGCCAGATGGCAAAGAATAAACGAGGAGGCGATAAAGACAAGGCCGGGGTAGCATCAGAACGGTTTAGATCAGTCTGTTAACTGACATGTCTCGTTACAGGCGGGAAAGATTTAAGTTCTGCACTGAAGCAGCTGATGGGATTTTTGTCAGACTGCATTGGTACGGGGTTTTGAAGACAGATTGAAAATGGCAGTAATTATTGTACAAAGTGTGTGTTCATTTTTTGGATGATGGCCCGCTTTCATGATAGATTTTGTGTGCACCAAAATGGGAAGACATAAACCAGGCTTTTCACCATCTTAAAAAAAAACTAAAACAATACTTACTTGGATTGAATTTTCGAGTCTCCTGAACATGAAAGAAGTAATATGCTATGCATGCAGATGTGTTTTTTGGAATGACGTTTTCTTGACTTTCTTCTGTCTCCCTCCTGTCTCCGTCCATTCCTCTCCATCATGTTGTCTCTCTGTCCATCTGGTGCTGTGATAATCCCTGTCAGTGGAGAAATGCATATTGAGCTTGGCTGTCTTACATCAGATACAAGGAGAATGTCTGGCAGACACACTTTTAAAGCTGCAGTATTTAAAGTAATTAATAATGTAAAACCGTAGATATTTAACTTTGGGTTTATGGGTGTATGCACATATGGTTAATTAATTAGAGTATAGGTTTGAATTAATAAGTAAGATGGCTAATTTAAATTCAGTGACTTCTGGAGAAGTGGTGGGATTAAATAAATTTGTACTTCTCCTCACTCCTGTGGAAGTAAATCTGTTCCATCTGATTTGGGAAATTAAAAAGCCATTTGATTTCTTGCACTGAATACCTATGCATTGAAATTATGTATCTGAATTTTTTGCCTCTAAACTCAATTGTTCAAATTTTCAGTTTTAGCTTTAAATTCCAACCAATTGCGAGCAGCCCCATTGAACATGAGCACATGGATTGACTGTCATAGCTGTCAATCGTGGCTGAAAATCATCTTTTTGTATAATTTAATAACTTATCAAAACTGAACTTATTATAAAAACGATCACTTGAACAAACATTGGGTTGATTAGGACTATCTTCAGTGTCAGAAACCATCTTTGGGAAAAATTAATTTGGTGTGTACTGTAAATCTTTACTTTGGCCCATGTCCTGTTTACTAACATGGAGGGGTGGGCTCTACGACCTATACTGCAGCTAGACACAAGGGGGCAATCCTGATTGAAAAGCTATGCTTTGGGGAAACTGTCATGTTGTCCATCTTTATATACAGTCTATGACTCAGACTCTTTGAAGGGTTCGTGAATGCAGCCCAGCAGGAGGGGCCCTGCGTGACTTTCTTTTTCCTCAGCAACAGTTTGTCACTTGCAAGGTGGATAATTAATCTGTTGATCTGTTCAAAGCTGATAAGATCACATGGATGGATGAGAGTAGCAGTTTGTAAGTGAAAGCAAACTTTTAGACCCAGCAGAATTCAGTTTCTCTTTCAATGTGTCCGATGTTCTACTGCGCCGTCTCTGCCCAAAGTGCGCTATAAATAACTATATCTATATATATCTATATATATATATATATATATATATATATATATATATATATATATATATATATATATACACATATATATCTATATATATATATATATATATATCACTCCTAATAACCAGTCAATGTCTAAAAATCTAGTTTAGTTTTGATGGCTTGACACAAATTAATTCATGTGTGAGAAACTCTGTAGTTAGCTCCACAAGTTCTTAAACTTTAGACCGAACCAGACTCGCTGTTTCTTCCAGTTTCATCGCAGGTGTAAGTGTTTTTCTATAACATTAAATATTCATGACTAAATAAGGAACAATCAAAGTCAAAGTCGGAAAAGGAATGGAGGCATTCTTTAGGAGTTAAACACTCAAAGACGGAGCTAATGTGCTCCATCAGGACTGCGTTGAAGTGGTTTGATCACATTTGACAGTGGCCTGACTTTTTGTTTTATCTCTCTGTTTGATCACCGTTTCCTTCTCTGCGATACACTCGGATGAGCAGAGAAATAAAAAATGGCTTGTGAAAACACCAGCTACTGTTGGCTGGAAGAACGCAGAGTTCAATTCAAGCCTGCTCTCAGTCTGTCTCGCAGGTCAACGACAGGTTAATAGAGGTCATCCCTACACTCTATAACTGTGTGCGTGTGTGTTTGTGGGCATGTTAGACGCTCCATGACACCATTCTTTCAGTGCAGCTGTGAGGCTGAATATAACCTTGGCTCGCAGCATCTACTGAAGCGAGCAGTACTCTGCTGTGGAGGAGAACAACCTCCTCCATTCCCTCTAATTAACTCTGCTCTCTCCCTGCTCCTCTTCTCACTCTGTTCTCCTTGTTCTGTCTGTCTTCATTTTTCCGTCTCTTCTTCCTCCCTTTTCTCTGTCTAACTCTCTGTCTGAAATTCTCTGTCTTCCAGCCCAAGTCCTCTGAAGCTGCTGCTCCCTCCACCTCACCGTCCTCCCAGGCTGACAGGAGCAGACAGGAGGTATTCTGTTGTGTGTTGGTGTTTTGCTATGGTTGTGTTGTGTTGTCTTGTAGTTGTGTATTGCTGTTGTCATTATGTGCTTGGTCTCTGTTTTGTTGGGCTCAGTGACGTGCAAAAAATAATTTTATTATTATTAATTAATTAATTATTATTTATTTTATTTCTATTTTTTATCATTATTATTTTGTGGGGTTTTGCTATGGTTTTGTATTGTCTTGTAGATGTATTGTAACATCATCATGTGCTTTGTCTCTGTTTCGTTTGGCTCAGTGACTTACTATTTTACTTCGGGTTTCTTTAGTATATAATAATAATAATAATAATAATAATAATAATAATAATAATAATAATAACACACCAAGTAACTAATAACATTTGATTTTATTGTATTTTATTTTATTTTGTGGTGTGCAGGTGTGTCAGCATGTGCTTTGTCTCTGTTTTGTTGGGCCCAGTGAAAGGTCACATCAGTCCACTGCAGATTGTCTGACTAGACTAATAGATTTTTTCCCAATACTCATATCGGCTAATTTACAGCTTAAATTAGCTGACATTATTCAGGACGGAGCCTGACAGTCTTTCATTTCAGCCTGATAGATTATTTAATCATATAAAACTCTGTCAGACAGTTTGACAGCGGAGGAGGTCCTGTGCTGTCACTGGGCCTGAGTTATCGTCTCTACTCAGACAGCCATGCAAAACAAGCCAGACTTTGGTCAGAGATGTTCAAGGAAGTAAGAGATCAATCTTTGACATTTATTGTACTTTTTCTGAATTCATATTTACCAAACATTCAGTCTCAAACAATACAAACGGAAAGCTTTACTCACGATGTTGCAATAGCAAAGAAATGCATTTAGATGATCTAGTTAGGGTTATGTTTGACAACATTGATCAAATCATCTTTTTTGCCTTTGAAATCCATGTCTTATTCTTCACGCTTTTGATTAAACCACTCCCCCTATTGCCTGCATGCATGCACCCATGCATCCACCCATCCACCCAACACCACCCAACACCCAAGAATCAAGCCTTTGTTTTTCTGTTTTAACCAGTGTTTTAGGTTCTGCCTTGTCTTGTCTAACTAAATGTCTTGCTTCATTTAATAAAAAAATAAGCTAATGAATAAACAAAAAGATCTGTAATTAGCTTTTGTTGGATGAGAAGGCAGAAACGCTGTAGTTTAAAGTGTCAGCCTGATTAACCTGCTACAATATGAAAATGAGAGGAGCAGCATTAAAATGAAATGTTGATGAAATGTAATTAAAATAATAATGACTTTTACCAACCTTTTTTCACAAGCTGCTTTCTCTAAATCAGTAACACTAGAGTCGCAGATGCAGAACTATGAAGCAGATTAGCTTAAAATATTGATAAACGCAATGAAATGGCACGATCAACTAGATCACTTCTATAGAGGAGACTTGTTTTTCAGCTGGCTGTGCTGAACTACAGAAACTTACTTACAGTTGTAGAGTTTCTTTTCCCCCCACAAACAATCATTGGCTTAGAGCACATTAACCGGAAAACAGCCAGAAGTTTAATTTGACCCCTCACGAATATTACCTAAAGCCATTGATAATGTTAATTATCACTGACAAAAGTGACGGTCAGTGGCGGCTGGAAATGAGAAGCCTGACACCTCACTGTTCTCAACTCTACTCTACTCTTTGCTAAAAAATGAGGAGAGATAAAAGGTTTAACATTAATTGGCTGAGCAAATCCTGTTGTTTTTCCAACCGTGAACAGAACATAACCCTATCCAAAATACAACTGAAATGAGATAGCACTCCCTTGAATTTTTTTTATTTTAATGTTTTTATCTTGTTGTACTTTAATGCTCTGGTGTTTTTCAGGCATTTTGTGGTTTTAGATTTTTCTCTTTTGTCTTTGTGTTGTTTGCTTCTCTTGGATTGGGTCAAACAAGGTCACATTATAAATTCTGGCATTGTTAATTCTGTCCTTGGCCATATTAACACACTGATGTTTCCCTCCACTAAGATAAAATAACAGCATCAAGAGTGTTTATTAAATTTGTTGGCATGGAGACCTGTGCTGTCCAAAATCTTGTTCACTCATTCTATATTCCTCAAACAGGAGATACTCAAAAGTTAGTGAGTTAAAGTGAGCAGTATACTGCTTTGTTGTTTTGCATCATCTGTGACTCAAGTGAATTTTTTGCATCTATTAAATGCAGCACATGGCATTGTGCTAAAAATCGAAACAGCAAGATATCTCAATATTTTGCTTGGCAATGTTCTATCGATACACAGACCCCAAGAATAAATATTTTGTTTTGTTTTAGATTATTATTATTTGAAAAAATGCATTACACTCTCTGGTGGAAAAAAAAATCAATGGCTTTTTAAGTCCAGACACAACTTTTTTTTCATGGTCAGCAGGATTGGTCGGTTTGTATGACAGTGACAGTGTCAGTCTGTCTGCTTGACAGTCCCATTTTGCTGCATTACAATGAGTGATTGAAGTGAGATAAACATACTGAAAGCTTAATTCTATGAGTTAAAGCAGACGTCGACGAAGTTTGCCCTTGCGGACACAATTTGCAGTTGAATAAAAGTAATTAGTCACAATATATCGCAAAAGATTATCACAATCCTCAGTAATAACAATATTGTGTGGCATCTTAAGTATCATAATTATATAGTATTGCATCTGAAGTATCATGATAAATTCAATCATAAATATTGTGATATTGTATTCTTTCTAAAGTATTGTGATAATTTATTGTTTCTTGAGTGTCTTGATTATATTGTAGTGTCTTAAATATTGTGATAATATCATATTGGTTCTTGTATTGTGTCTTAAGTATTGTGATGTTTTGTAATCATGTCATAAGTATTATGATTATATTTTATTGTGTCTTAAATATTGCAATAATATCGTATCATTTCTTAAGTATTGTTAAATTATCATAGTGTCTTAAGTGTTCTGATTATATCCAAATGGGTTTTAAGCATCATGATAATATCGTATCATGTCTTAAGTTTCGTGAAGAGATTGTGTTCTGTCTTAAGTATTGTGATATTGTATTGTGTATCATGATAATATCGTGTCTTGATTATATAGTATTGTGTCTTCAATATTCATTGATTTTTATCTATATAGGGCAGATATTTCACACTCAGAGTTTGGGTGGTAAGTGGTTTTAGACATAACACTGGTGTTTAAAAGTATGTAGCCCATCTCTGTCAACCACAATCCTTTGCACCTGTGCACTGGGCCAGCTCTCAGACATGGGCTGATTAACCAAAGTTGGAAACATAGCCAACATGATAGTATGCAGAGGATCCCAGCTGTAATTTGCTGTGTTTTATTAGTGATGGTCAGATGGGAGCATAATAGCCCGCTAATGCTTCTGGAGCAAATTGTCCAATGCTAGCCTCATTAGCTCGTAGTTAATATAGTTAGAGACTCAGTTCCTGCCAGGGCCTCAGAGATAATACTCAAACTTGCTGATGGATATGTCAACAAAATAATGCAGCCAAAATATAGCCCTTGTGTTGTGTTGAATAACAAGAGTATAAAGAGAGTAATACTGTTGGTGTGTAAAGTGTTGCTTCCATTCCCCTGACATGAGGTATGAGGAAAATCTTTAGATGGTTAAATCCAAGCAAAAACAAAAAGTTTTTCCCCTGCGGCAAGCCTCGGCATTTGACCCAGGCACTCTCTGTGTGTGACAGTTTTTATAGTTTTTTTTTTTTTTTAATATTGCAGTCCATTAGTCTGAAGTAAACCACTGATGTAATGACTGCGCACAAAACACAGTGACTCTATATAATGATAAATGCTCTGTATGTACATGCTGATTGGCATCACTGTAAACATCGATGATTATGTTGCATTGTTTATTATATTCTCGAGACAAATAACCATCATAAATAACTATGCACATATACAGCCTGTAAAGTAATTGCATTGAGAATAGAGACAGAGGGAGACACGGAGAGAAACAGACTGTTATTGTTACCATAATGGCTAGATTTTAGGCTTCACCCGCTAAGCTAAAGCTCCTCTCTCTGGCATCCTGACAGTCATTAGCTAAAGCCTGTTGGTGGCTGGCATCAGAACCAGCTCATTTCCATATAACAAAGCAAGACGGAACCATTAACCTGAAAACACTACATCAACTCTCCGTGCGCTAATAATGTCTGCACATTAAATCTGCATTGTGAGTGCATTAAAATCACATTAAAGAATGAGATGTAATTGTTTTCAACCTGCTATGAGGTACAACAAATCATTACCATTAGGCCTCATGTTTCCTCCTTCGGAATATTATAATGGCTGTCGAATGGTGATTTAATGAAGAAAAGTGTCCTCCTTCTGCACACTTAAGCAGTACTGTATGCTAATTATAGTATTGCAGGACAGAGACAGAGAGTCTGTTATTACTGTGATATACTGTATGGTGCCGATACATAATATCATTATGAAATGAGAATGAATTCCATTCAAATTCAGTCAGATTAAGTGTCAGTTAAAAGAATTTCTATTAATATCAGTGTATTGGCCTAATATTAGAGTGTGTGCGCGGTTATAACACAAATGTATAGTGTTGGCTGTATATGAAGTATGCCACTGTCTTACACCACCTTTCTTTTCTAATTTACAGAAAGAACGTGAAAAGAAAAAAGAGGAGAAGAAGAAAGAGAAGGACTCTGATAAAGTGGAGAGACACAGCAACACAAAGGTACAAATGGACACAGATTGCATGACAGTCATTTGTCATAGGTTGAAGTTCTAATCAATGGCACTGATGTCACCTGTGGTCAGGGGTGTTGCAGTGGGGGGAAAGTGGGTATGATCACCCAAGGCCCCAGTTGGAGGGGGGACAGTGAAAAGTAAAAAAGTGTGGAGTGAAAAGTATGGTTTTGTTGCATTTTTTGAAATTTAGTAATTAGTGCCTCAACCAATTCAAAATAAGCTAAATAAATAAAGCTCTCAGAGGTCCCTTTCACCCCTTAAAGGCACAAAATGGTTTGGTCTGCCCCTGCACTGGGATTCATCTCCAAACAATGCTAGAGCAGTGACTGCTTATGCTGCTGGAGCACCAATGTACACGGTAATGTCTTTCCTCTATAAAGGGAAACTGACAATAAGGAAAAATGCAAAAGTTGTATGAGAGACATGGATCAAGAGAGGAAGAATGGGCCCCATTGAGACTGTTTATAGGGCCAAGATTCTCATGCTATGGCCGTGCCCGTGGTTAACTTGCAGGCATGGTGTAGTACTCCAGGCTCCAGAATTCTGAAGACAGAAATACAACAGGTGCCACTGATGTTTCTGTTTACAGTGCAGCCAAACAAACTCATTTAGTTTTGCTAAAGATTTCGGTCAATATTAATAGCAACGACAATCTGATTTTATGCTGCACATGGCGCAAGTAGTTTTGCATTTTAGAGCTGGTTGCCTTGCCAAGGAGTTGGAAGTGTGCAGCCTGCTCACTGTAGCTTTTCCTCTTTGTTCCATTGCTGTGAAAAAGGGACCAAAATGGCTTCCCTTGATTTGGAGATGTATTTTTTTTTGCGAGAAATTGCACCAATCTTATTGGTGTAGATACATTGTGTTCCCTGTGGCTGTATCACAATAAAAGACACTTTTTGTTTTGGGAGTTGAATATTAAGCTATCCGAACGTAAAGGTAACAGCAGCAGGTTGTTCCATCAGCAGTTACTTAACAGAACTCTTAAATGTCATACGGCAGTGAACAGTAAAGTGAGGCTGGTAATGATGAGATAAAATGGAAAATGCTGGGTTACATGCTGCTTTGTCTTCTGTGAATCCCTCGCACATGTGAAGGCAATGTGAATTCATGGGAATGACGGAAATCTATTGTATAGAGAAATAATTATTGAATGTAAATTCATTGAATGGCTTTCGGGGAAAACCTGCTCACCATGATTAGTATGGAAAATGTAGTTCAATTACATAAAAGTTTATGATTATGGTGAAGAAATTCTATGAAAGTTAACTGCTGCATCCCCTTACAATCGCCTGTGTCTCGGCCAGAAAATTTCACATGAACACATAGCAAAGTCTATAATCGATGGCCAACAAGCGCGCATGTTCTGCTTTGGTGATTTATTATTGTCATCCAATGAGGAAAACTGGATTACCGTCATATATGCTATATTGAAGCTGTGCACCAGTGAACAATAACACAAACCATCAGGAAACATTCTTAAGAAGGAGCTCAATGGCTTCATTCAATTGTAGCCATGAAAACTGCTGTATAAGTGCACCATAACAAGAGGAGAAGTAAAAATAAGAATGCAGCCGGCTGACATTGATGGTGCTTTATGTGCGTTGCTGTTTGAGCATGTCGAAGGCCAGAATCAGGACAAAGACAGAGCACTGCTCTCTTTGTTTGCTGTTCCGAATGCTCGATGTGTGACAACAGAGAGTGCGTGCAGTCGCTCCACCTCTGTGCTGCAGGAGCCGAATCCTCAAGGGAAACTCCTCATAAACATTCATGTTGTTCACAGATGCTGTAGTTTTGCTCCATGCATCAGTGTGGATCATTTCTCACGCACACAGGCGTAAACATGTGAACTATAATTCAAAAACCATCATCCATGGACTGTGTTGTGGATAGTGTACCTCAGCTGTATCAAACAAGTTTCTGACATGTATGCGTTACTTTCTGAACAACAAAAAAAAAGAATGTTGTGTCACTCATTGTAATAAGTGGAGCCCTTTTTTAAAAATGTAGATGGACTGTTAACGCTCGCTGCACCACAGAAAGATGCTCCAACATCATGAAAGGCAACTTGCATAACATTGTGATTCAAAAGAAAATTGATGGAAAGATAAATGAAAAATTACGGCTATGTGCCAAGATAAGTGTTTTGAATGTGGGTTTGACTAAATCCAGCTCAGTGAGAACAGAACGAGCTGCAATTACTGATGTGTGGAACAGAGGTCAGTGGATGTGTGTGTGTGATATGAATGCATTTGCTGTGAAAGAAGGGTGTGTGAGTCGCTGCGAATCGGCCGTCGCTTTTAACTGAGTGTGTGCGTGCCAGAGTTGTGGTATGTGTTCATGCATATCTATAGTGTGTGTGAAAGAGAGAAGGGGTGTTGGAGGAGTGAATATGTGTTTCTGGGTCATGGTTAGTAAATTCAGAATATTTCCATGGCCTGCGAAGCGATGAGGGAATAATGTAGCTCTCAGCAGTGTGGGTAATTCTGTAGGCCTACAGTGTGTGTGTGTGTGTGTGTGGGGGGGGTCTACAGGGAAATGGAATGAAGGCTATGGGCCACTGTACCCACTGACAGTGAAATGTAACACAGTGGTCCGCACTATGTAGCATTAATATTTCAACTCGACCCCCTTCTGCCCACAAACTGGACAGTTTAGCCTTTTATTACCCAATCACATACAGTACATGGTTACATTTATTTTCTGTTGCAATATTTCTGTCCAGATTTATTATTTCTTTTGTTTACACTTTTCTTCATTACATACTATTCTTGCATTTCAAGGATAATTGCATTGAAATAATTAGAAAATACAGTGATCAAGTGCTTATATGAATCTGCTTAAAGGGTGGCACGGTGGTGTCGTGGTTAGCACTGTTGCCTCACAGCAAGAGGGTCCCTGGTTCAATCCCAGGGTGGCACAGGGCCTGTGGGCGGGGGCCTCTCTGTGCAGAGTTTGCATGATCTCCCTCTATATCATTTTAAAGCCGTGTTGCCCAGTCCTAGGGCAGCTAATGAGTTTCCCGTTCTTGATTAGTGTCTGACATGGATGAAATTGCTTATTTTCAGTGACCAGCAGTCCAAACTCTGCTGCCAGGTGACAGCAGACAGACTCATGTAGATTGAGATTCTCCTTTTGTCTGAGATGTGAGTAATGACAAGCTTTTTGCTGAGCTCTTTCCACCAATGTGATACATACTTTGTCCCCTGCAGTCACTAAAATGCACAATGAAGCACCTGGCATCAAATCTCCAAGTCAGTCATGTCTGCATTTGACTTTACATTCATGTCCATGGCATCTCTGTCACAACTAGAATCACACTCATAAATCATCATATTGTCTTTGAACAACAGCCTGCCATCATGTGTGCGCCCATGGTTCATCTCAGTCTGCTTTTTAGTGGAGCTGTAAAGACATTTTGTCTCAGGTTACTGCCGTGTAAATGTTGCCAGAGCTGGTGTGAAGAACACTGTTGTGCAGTGATGAATTTGCTCCAGCGGTGGAAGAAAATCAATGCTGAACCGAAAGATTGCATTTTATTTTAATAGCATCAAAAGCAATCAGCATATGATTATTTCCAATCGATGGAAATGCATTTACCTCCAGACTCTTTGTAATATTTTTACACCATCTTCCGGTATGAACCCACAAACAGGGCATTTCAGAGCTGGCACTAGCTGTGATGTCACGTGTGTTGCTGTGTTTAAAGTGTTTAATATCGACTGGTGCAGCCTTTCTCGGCACCATACGAAATCAGTCCAAGTGGGCTGCATACATGTAACAGACTGCTCTATTATTTGGCTTTTAAATTACCTTCAAATTTGGAGGTTAGGTTGAAAATACAAATATACTATAAAGCATGTAAAAAAAAAAATCAACAACGTAATGGCTTGATGTTTAATGACCTTACAAAAAATAAAATAAAATAAAAAACCTTGCATTGTAATGCTGTATATAGTAAGGCATTAAATTCTTCAACACTCTCTAGTCTTTTAAAAGCATTTTTTTCACATTCTTCACTTAAAAAAATAGCTTGATGTGCACAGTTCAATGACCTCACTATATGAATAAATTACATAAATATATAAATCTCACACCGTAATGCTGTATATAGTAATACAGATCGTTCTTTAAAATTCTCTAGTCTTTTAACATTTTCTTCCACGTTTTTCACTTCCAAAAACATTGAGTTGCTGCATTAATTATGTAAATTGACAAACTGAATCACAGTGTATCCAAAATATAACTCAGAGTGTCCCCTGCGGACATTCAAAGGTAGTTTCATTGCGCCAAAAATTTTAATTTAAACAAATGAGGTGCTGCTTAATCTTCTACTTACATTTTCCATATGTAGTCCTAAATGCAAAATGGAGGGTGCATCGGTAAAAAATTGATTAGCAACTTCCTGCAGGTTTCCTTCAATTTATGCCAGCTGTCAGCAAGGTAAGTGCAACGGCAGTTTAGACTAACAGATGGAGCAAGTTTATAGAAAGGAAAAACTGACCAAGAGTTGAAATGTACTGTTGAGGATGGACTGTTGCTGCAGCAAAACAAAGCCTCCTCTAAAACATGTTGGGTCAAAAATAGGAGCAGTACAGCTGTCCAGTCTTAGGTTGCTGGTGTAGTCAATAGGCATTATCACTGTAAGAGGTTTCCAATGCATTAAATTTGCTGTATCAGCCAAAAACACACATTCCTGCCTGGTCATTTTATCCATTTTCCATACACTTTTAGTGTTAAGGATCATCTCTATGAAGAGATTCTGCATATGTTTGCAGGCTGTAAGCCATGGGACAAGATTTTGGTAGTAGAAGTGTCCTGGATTGTAGTTGGTTTGTAGTTTCTTTGCAGTATCACCTTGGAACGGCAGGTTAACAGCCTGTGTGAGGAGGTGGAGCACATTTGCAGTCTCAGAACTTTTGGGCTATTGTATGACAACAAGTTAGCTTTATATGGCCTGTTTTAAAAAAAGAAAAAGAAAAAGAAAAATTTAACTGCATTCATGTGTTTACATCTGTTATTAAGATTAGCAAATGATTAGCATCTGTTATTAAGATGTTTTCTCATTGTCTGTTTGAAACGAAAAATCTAATAAATGAGGGAACAAAAAGAAAAATGACAAATGTCAAATTTATGTTGATCTTTGTTTTGTCTTTGTTTTATGTATTTATTTTCTTGTTTCCTATGGTTTCATTCTGCAGTGACTCCACACATGGCGCATGTGCTGCTTTAAGCACTCACAGTTGAGGACATGACAGTGGAGCAGATTTCAAAAATGTTTCAGTTACTGTGGTCATCAGAGCCGAGGTCACCAACTGGACATACGGCTGACTGTAAAGTTATGACCAACTTAAAGTTGTGACCAGTGAACCAGTTAGACTGAAGGCTTGTATGTGTGTGCACGTAATACCTTTTCTTTTGTGCACGTAATCTGTTGTCATGGTAACCACAAACTGCTCTTTTTTTTCCCCCTCCATATAATTTTTTTTTCTCTCCCCATGTCCCTTAAGGGGCTCCGTAGAGGTTACACCTAGATTTTAATTTTTTCCAACTTTATAAGGCTTATTTATTATTATTAATAATATTACATACTATTAATATTACATACCCTCATACCCTCCTAAAATTTCACTTACTTATCCCTCCACCTCTAGGTGTTGCAGTGTCTTGCAGCTCAGCTGCCTGTTCCACCAGTGGAGTCAGCACTGAGCTCTGGTGGTGCGTGCTGTGCACTGCATACAATGAGTTTAAAAGAAAGAGGAGCACCTGTTTTTATGACAGTATTAAAAAACCTACCATCGGTATTTCTAAATATCCTGGTATAAACGTAGTACCATGATAACACGCAAGCTTAGTAGCTAACCATGACAATGGTTTTAGTTGTCAGCACTGCACCACCCAGGCCCGCTTTATAAAGATTTGGAAATTCTTTGTGTAAGCGATAAAAATAAAGAAAGACTCTGCAGCCTCTCAGCTGACCTGCTTACATTTTACATATTGATGTGTGATACGTGTATGCTGCGAGATTTAATATGATTGCGTGTGTGCTGGCAGAGATATGTGGCTTTCCTCCCTCCTTATCAGCTGAGCTCATGCTGTCGGTGAACCCAGTGTCAAGGAGATATTTGAGGACATTTCTAGTGTTTGTACGTGTGTGTGTGTGTGTGTGTGTGTGTGTGTGTGTGTGTGTGTGTGTGTGAGTGACTTGTTAGTCTAAGTGTATGCTGACATGCTGAAAGCTGTTTAATCTCCAGGATAGCAGGAAACATGCTGACTGCCATGTTTCTCTCTGCTTCTCTGTCTCTCTCTCTTTCTTCTCACTCTCTTGACTTGTCCCACACTGACTTTCTGCTCGTCTCACCCTCTCTCCTCCTGTTCTCACCCTCCAGCCTGCTATGTGCCTTTTCCCTCTCCCTCAAACAAAGACATACTGTACCGTCACAACCTCTTTCATCTCCGCATGCAGATAACAAACTGTACATATCTGCAGAGGAGATGCTGGTTGAGCGGTCCGAGCTTTAATCAGCAGCGGTATTTCATTTCCGTTCACATCACTTCATTTCCTTTCTTCCTCAGAGAAGTTTACACAAGCAGCACTTTGGCCTCTCTTTGCTCTTATTAAAATTTAAACATAAATGCACCAGCTACTGAACTAATTTTACACATGTAAACCTGAGGGAGGCTGAAATCAGTATGGATTGATTCTAATATTGCCAGATGGAAGCTGCAGAGAAAATATTTTCTGCTGATCTTCCATATTTATAAATTTGATGTTTTTGATAGAAAGAAAGATTAATACAAGAATTCAATGTTTCTCATGGGTTTTTCCTCATATAATAGATTCTGATAATTAAAGATACTTATACATAGTGTGTGTGTGTGTGTGTGTGTGTGTGTGTGTGTGTGTGTGTATTCAGTCTGATGAAATATGAATCAGTTCAGGTCAGACATTCCTGCACACTGACACTGCAGTATTGATAAGTCCAGTACTAGTAACATTCTAACCCACTGATTTATTGATTATGTCTCCATATAGCTGGCAGACTCATGAGAGACAGATTAAAAAATGCTGTGGTTGAATGTTTGAGATGTCTTTCGTTTAAGCTCAAAGCACGGCTCAACTGGATCCCAGTTGTGCATCATTGCAACCATAATAATCTTCTTTTAGTTTTGATCTGTTCAAATTTGAAGCCTCACATTCAATTTGAGAAACCCCTGATGGCATCATTAGGTTTATTTTCATTATTATCTTGACAAGTCAGTTACACTTTATTTTTAGCCATCGAATTCCAGAGCACGTTCATTAAATGTACTCATGTTTTTTGTGAAATGGTGAACTGAACATGTTCGATTTCAAGTGATGAACATGACAGTGTATGACACAGTTTAACAGGAGGTAAACACTTGGCAGGGGGGAAACACTTTGTGGTGGGAATATACTTTGACACAATGCTTGTATGGAAAGTACAACTGGCAATACAGGCAATGCCGCTACCAGTAGATTTTTCAATGTCAGTCCAAGTCCAACGTGTCCCGAAAAGTCAGAAAATGAGCGCTATTAAAAAAAAATAATTAAAAAGTTTAAAAAGTAAGCACTCTGTGATTAATTTTTAAATAATAATTTATTTACAATGTAAATCCAACATGTATTATAAATATTATATACTGATTTATTGATTGGCTGATTTATATCATACCCGTCTCTTTTTCTGTGACTGCTTCATCCGTTTCAGCACCGGACAGCTCCCAGGTTCTGTGCCGGGCTCTCTGTCCTTCTGGCTGGAGCAGGGAGCTTCTCTGGTGGGGAAATTCAGTGTGGGGAGTTGGTGATCCACCAAGCTGGTCCATTTTTTGCTGGAGACACGTGTGGCTTGCGCCGTCACACAAGCGGTGTGTCCCAGGCATTAGAAGTGGACTAGTACATTTTGGGGCAGTTGAGCTTAGTCTGGCTCAGGTTTAGTATTATTATGTGTTGATCTCAGATGAGCTGTGGTCAGGCTAATTAGTAGAGATTCCAATAGAAAAAATCTGAAGTTTTTACTTAAATTTTGCAGGCTGGATCCGAAAGGAAGAGACTTTTAGACTATTTAGTTAGACTTTAAACTTTAAAATTCAAATTGTGAGCTATAAATGTGAACTAGATCATTTAATCTGTGTGTGCTGACCTTTGAGCTAGCTTTTGGTAAACGAAAAATGCACAACACTGCTAATATCACAAATTTACCTCAAGGGGCTTCACAATCAGTACAATGCGATGCCCTCTATCCTTCAGTAAGGACTCTAACTTATCAGGAAAATATTTTGTGTTATCCATATACATTGCTTTCCACTCTGACACCCTTTACAGTTTGTCTTCCCTCTGTATTCATTGCAGCTTGGATTAGATTGAATTAAGCAACTTTTAAAGTTAAAACAATTAGTCACTTAATTGGTTATTCGTTTAACAGCAACATTTTTTGATAAATGATTAATCATTTAAGTCATCTTTCAGTGAAAAATCCCGATACCCTTTTCCCACCAAAATTAGCATGTGTAAGTTGGTCTTTTAAACACAGTTAAACCTGCTCAAAATAGCTCATAGACTCCTTTCCCATTGCCAGTAGACCAGAGCCGTGTACACAGCTCTGCAGTAGACAAGTATGTCTTTCTGTGTGTGTGTGTGTGTGTGTGTGTGTGTGTGTGTGTGTGTGTGTGTGTGTGTGTATTTATGTTGTTTATTTTGGTGTCTCACATTCAATGTCAGGGACAGGCTGGAAGGTTAGTTAACAGTGAATAAAGCAGCATGGGTGGAGGCAGTGGTTACTTCTTTTTATATATCTCTTATTAATTAAGTCTATCATTCAAACTTGGTGCAGACTCATTCGGATTGATGTTTCGACAAGTTTTGGTGGCTGTCATTGCATCTTGCCTGTTAAGGGTTTGTAAATTAGTGCGTTCAGCTGGGTGTTGTGTTTCCATAGATGCTGATCATAGCTGGAGCTGATACATACTCGTTACTACTGCAGAAGCATTTGGTCCAATTGCCAATTGTTACCTTTCATATTATATTAAAAAAGTGTTGGTTAAATTTTTTTTTAACAGGTGCTAATGGATTTGCTGTGCAGTGGAAAAGGGGCTTAATTCATTGGTTAAAGTGTCTCCAATGGGAGTCTATGCTATACATGCAATACATGTAAAACACAAACTTACAGACAACTACTAGAAACACTAAAGAGGCAGTGACCTTCAAAGTGAAGTATGGTTTGAACTTTCCTCTTCGTTTGCCTCTCCTTCTCTTTGTATTCTGCCTTATAGAGAAGACATACAACATAAAGAATTATATACCCTACACTATACATGCAATATGTAAAACACAAACTTACAGACAACTACCAGAAACACTAAAGAGGCAGTGACCTTCAAAGTGAAGTATGGTTTGAACTGTCCTCTTCGTTTGCCTCTCCTTCTCTTCGTATTCTGCCTTATAGAGAAGACATACAACACAACAAAGAATTTGTTATATTGCATTTGTAATGAATATTTGCTCTCTCTCTTGCTTTCCCATTGAAGTATGTGTAAATGCAGAGGTATTATTCATAGTAATAATATTGAGACAATTTAAACCTAAACACTGTTGCTGCAGGACTCACTTGGCTCTGCCTCAGATGACTTTTAATTCAGAAAATGATTGAAGCATTCATTATTCCCTGCCGTTTTTGCAGCTCTGTTAGTAGGGGGTTATTTTGCTTTTGATTGCCCATCCATTTCTATTTTGATTACAAGTTAGTTTTGGTTCAACTTGTGTTTGGATAATTAAGTTGTAAAATGTGGGCATGGGTTATTGCTGGTTATTTGAGGACAAAGAAATAAATTGTAGAAGTTCTGTGATTGGAATAGTGATGTCGGTCAAACTCTTACTAATACAAAACCAAGATGTACAAGTGAAAGGATTGCTAAGAGGCTAGTAAGATAGTTCTGTTGCCAAAAGCTCACAGGTTTATCCTTGCATGTGTTCATTTACTGCCATGTCTCGGCCATGTTCATTAACCTGATCCTGTTTACTCATCCAGGATGCTTCGTCTATGGATGAACAGCTGAAGGCTTCAAAAACTAATATTTAAAGATTTAACTCTTTACCCTGCCAACATTTGTATGTAAAGCCCTTATGGATAGTAAATGGCTTTGAAATTGGTCCCTTCATTGGATTGTTCATATGTTTTCCCCATGCCAATTGCCCATATGGGTGGGTTTATCTTTGGGCACCAGATAAGATGCACATTTTGGGCCCATACCCACTCGAGACCAAGGTAGCCCTAGCATAACCCATGTGGGGTCCACTTTGGAAAACCAGTCCATGTGGGCAATTGGCATGGGGCCATTATGGAACCTGTGCAAAATCCCCTATAGGGCCCATTTTTCAGCCCGTTTACTACCCACATACAAATGTTGGCTGGGTGTCTGAGTTTGCTAAACACAGAATTTCTTCAACAATGCATTCACTTTTCAGTGAATCATTATGAATTATTCAGAAAGAATTCTACTTACCTCATTAGGCAAAGGAGTTCAAGTGTCTTGGGTCTTGTTCACAAGTGAGGGTAAAGCGTAGCGCCAGATGGACGGGCGGCAGTGCAGCATCTGCAGTAATGTAGGCATTGCACCACATCGTTGTGGTAAAGAAGGAATTGAGCAAGAAGGCAAAGCTCTCGGTTTACAAGTCAATCAATATTGCAACCCTCACCTATGGTCATGAGCTTTAGGTAGTTACCGAATGAGATATAAGCGGCTGAAATTAGTTTCCTCCCTAGGATGGCTGATCTCAGCCTTAGAGATAGTGTGAGGAGCTCTGACATTTGGAGGGAGATCAGAGTAAAGCAGATGCTCATTCACACTGAAAAGGGCCAGTTGGGGTGGTTCGGGCATCTGATTAGGATGGCTCCTGGGCACCCCCGGGTAGTGATTTTCCTGGCATGTCCAACTGGTAGGAGGCCCTGGGGTAGACTTAGAAAATGCTGGAGGGATTATACTGTATATCTCGTCTGGCCTGCAAATGCCTCAGGATCCCCCAGAAGGAGCTGGAAATGTGGCCCCCATGACCAGGTAGCAGAAACGCGAATGAAAATAGATGGACAAAAGGATTACCTCATGGTTTTAGTCTTATTATTCTGCTTTCTGTGTATTCATAAAGACACAGCATTGATGAGATGTACTGAATAAAATAAAAAAAGAGGCTGTTTTTTGGATTGGATTCTGAATCTTAAACACTAGGGTCTAGGGTCTAGGGTTCCTAGACCTTTTCCAAAGTAAAAAAATCAAGCATTTTCAAGCATTTTTAAGGTGTATTTTTAAGCTTTTCCAGCAACTTATTGTTATAAAAAATAATCTTTTTATATACAGTACATACATAATGGTAATTTTATTAAGTGCAACTGTACAATGAAGTACAAGCCAAATTATTTAATTTCTTTATCTTTAAAGCCAACTATTCTCTTCAGTGTCTTTCTTAATGAAAGAATAAGTGCTGTCTTTAGAGATAGTGAGGATTCCTTTCTTAAGATTTGGAGCCCTTTGCTCAATAATTTACAATCTAAACTCAAACAAACTAAAAAGCAAACTAAACTATAGTTCCACAAGAGATTTCTCCTAATACTTCCCAGACCATCTTTTGCCAAATGCTGTTGATGAGAGCCAGAGGACAATGTACTCCACTTTTCAGGTTACCATCATTGTCAATATTTTTATTTATTTGTTCATTTTTTCTGTTATTATTAAGCTTTTTCCCTTTTTTTCAATCTCATTATTATTACTTTAACCATGTTTTTACAGACATTTTATTTTACCTCTGTATCTTAGCTGACATCAAACATCCTTTTTCATTGTTACGTGTATGTATGGGGTGGGGACGTCTGGCTGATTAACCCATTTCAGCTACTGTTTATATACACGACAGATTTATTTTATAACACTGTGAGCCTTGTGATCTAAAAATAGCAAAAATATATTAAAAAAAAAAGCCAAATAATCGGTCAGATAGTAATTTATTGTGTTAGGGTTAGGAGTTAGGGTGAGGGTTTTCTAGGATGTCCACCACATGACTGACCCTGTTAACATTTACTTGTGCTAATAAGGACATGTTACACCCATAGCACAGTGGGCTGCACAGTTATACAGATCAGCATATTATAGATGGCACGTTGCTCTCAGGAAGGCTGTATTTGATGAAACACGATGATTTTGTAATTGATGCTGTCTTCTTTATGTCTTTAATCAGTGTAGATTTTTCCCCAGCGTATCATGATACAGGTGTTCAGGCAGATGTTAGGCAGTGTTGCCGCTTAACGGCGTGTTGGTCTGGTGTGATAGTGATTGAAACCTACATGTTGTACTTTAGCTCAGTGTTGCAGTCCCCAAAACTAGTTTGACTCTGCATTAATCTCAGCAGTGACAAGGACTGAAGGGGAGCCACAACTTTAGAAAGATAGAGAGACATGTCAGGTCACATGATGTACAGGTGACATGGATCGATATTGTAGACTGTGAAAAATAGGGAAGTGCAACCCCAGAGCTGTCTGCTTATATGAGCTGCTTGAATACTTACTGTATATTAGACACTTCCTGAAGGTAACATGCTTGTTCTTTATTCTTGGGAATAGGGAAGTTTGTGTGCAGTAGATGTGTTATTGGATCAGAGAGGTTAAAGCAGATTGTTAATATGTGTACTTTCGTTTCAACCACAATCTTGCCCTAACCATGCTGTTGTTGAGCAGGGATTGCAGATAATATGAATAACACTGGCATTGACAGTTATGGGAGGATTGTTCAATATCAACATTTTTGCATGGTGATCGGGTTGGCATTACGATGTGATGGCATGTGTTGTCCTTATACCCACAGACATCAGGATGAGACATTCAATGTCAACATAATAGAGGTCTAGATTGCCTCCTCACTCTGTGACATCAGCCCTGTCTTACGCATATTACATTTCATACACCGCTAAATGCTTTTGCCAAATAGATTCTGAAGGAAACATAATTGCTGCCTGGATTGCGGTCAGTGGCAGCAATGTTTTTTCTGCAGTCCAGGAAGTGTTAAGTTAATGTACCGGTCATTTTTTTTGAGCTGGACGGAGTGATCGGATCTTATTCAAAACTTAGTGTTGACTCTGGAGACATTAATATCAGGTGTAGATATTATCAAGCTAAATCATAACCAGATACAATCTGGTTGCAAGATGCATTTTAATGCAAGCTGTAGAGGTCTAGAGCTCATGGCCCCAATTGAGGGTTTGAATGAATACCAATGAGCTTTGCTTCATAGCTTATCCTTGACACTCATAGCATTTTCTAAACTGATGCTCATGCCTGAACAATCTAACCTCATGCATGTCTAATGTCACACCATCAGCATTTTTGGCATTGCAGAGGATGTTGAAGATGATGTGAGCAGATGGCGTCTTAATATAGTTTGATAGTATTTTCATCAAAGAGGGGTGATAAATGTAAGGGTTAGAGCTGTCAGCATTCACGCAGTTATCTCCAAGCAATTAGTTTTTTTCCAATCGTGTTAATCCCTGGCCGACATTACGTCTTTAAGAATACGGCCCTCGCTGAGTTTTAAAGCTAGAGTGATGATACTGGTTTCATCTGAAACCACAAGACCTGAATTCATTGGTGCCAGCCATGTCAAGCTATACTCTCAGCTTGGCTAAATTTTGGCAATGGAAAAACAGCATTTAAAAACTAAATTTAAAAAATGACTAATAAATCTACCTTGTACCTTGTTTTCACAGACATAGACTGTAACTTGACTGGTGCATGGAGGCAGACAACCATAAGGCAGTAATTCTAGTTTTGAAGGCTGATGCTCATGGTTTTGCAGTAGGTTACTAATATTCATATTAAAATTTTGAAATTTACATTTTTTCATGCCCTGTTGATGTCACTTGTCAGGAGGGCCCCTTGGATAGTATTTTGCCCTTCAAAACCCACTGAATATCCTCTCCTTCTCACAGACAAAATAAATTCCTTTTATGTTTTCAGCTGAAGGGCAGACAGGGCGATGTATCTTTTAATTGACAGGAGGAACTTTGGGATTTGTTGGGTATGTGAATAAAAAAATTACTAGAAGCACTGACTTTTCTGCCCAGTCATCCTAAATGAAATGGTAATAACATCTTCACCACCTGCGGTCATAGAGGAATCTTCAGATTAGAGGTGATCGTCTGATTTGAAATTAAATACACCGAGTTGGCAAACTTCTGGACAAAATTGCATACAGGTGTTGATATAAATGTAGACAGTTGTGCGCAGATATTCAGCCAGACAGGCACACTGGAATATCAAGTAGTCCCTCTTTTCTCTCTGTATTTAAATGAACTGGTTTTATTCAGCTTGATTGGGGTTGTCAAAGCTCAACTTTGTCTCCTTCTCCACACTTTCTATCCACTGCCTGTAGACTCTAATTAGGCTACAGCACTGATTGGAAGCTAGCATCTGAGTGTGTGTGTGTGTGTGTGTGTGTGTGTGTGTGTGTGTGTGTGTGTGTGTGTGTGTGTGTGTGTGTGTGTGTGTGTGTGTGTGTGTGTGTGGCAAGCTGAAGAAGGGTCGACCTCTAGCTCACCTGGTAGGGTGTTTGCTCCATATAGGCTGATGCCTTTACAGCATGCTGGTGTTCTGAGATTGTCATAACAAGACCAATGACAAAATGACTAAAAACTGCCATTTTTAGCTTAGATCCGCAGCTTGCTCTGTTGCATGGTAAGTCCATGAAAATTTTCCAACACCTAGCCACAGATAAATAAGGGGAGGGAGGTGGCAATGAGAGTGGCCTGTTGCAAAAAGGTGGATAACTTCCAAGTGGTTTCTCAAGGTGGGTTTCCATTACAGATTTGCAAAAACCTTAAGTAATATTTACGAAATATCAATGAAACACAACTGCGAGATGACTGCGTTTCCACTGAGTGATGTCATGTGACTTCTCCTCTCAGTTAACATTCCAAGAAGCCTGATGATGAATGTTAAAAACACTAGCAGGTTTATTTCTATTGCAGCCACCGCACTAGCCATCATTATTTCCAATCGAAGGTGACATAGGCATGTTATACGAGCGATAATGGAAAGGCAAACCCCTTATACGTGGGTCCACAGAGGATTTCACATAGTATTATGGATTCAAAACTTTTGGATGATCCGCTCAACTTTTGAAGAGTTATGCGACGCAATAACACCCTTTTGTAGCGCCTGCTGCATCATGCCCGTGGGAGCAGGATCCTACTTACAAGCACATAGCCACAGCAACATGTGACCAATAAAAGCGAAAGTGTTTCCATTGCAGTTTTCTGAAATATGGCTTTGTCAAATCGCCCAAATTACAACCTTATCTGAGCGTTTTTGAGATTTATTTATTTATTCATTTTTTTAAATTTACGTCAGGTGTATTTTATGTTGGCAATTTCAATTTGTGCAATTTGATGGTTAATTGAAACTCGACGTACCCGAGATTTTGTGGAAAGATTGTGCATGAGACAGGACAGCTGATTTAAAGCTGAGCTGTATGTAGTTTTAACACAGTCTCCACTGTTATAAGCACTTACACTTGTGCTGTGGTGTGTCTCTGCAATCACACCTCCAAAACACGAGTTGGTGATGGGGTTTTTGTGCCACTGGGTTGGGCTCCTGTAAGGTACAATAATGTGTGACTGATTTAACCAACACAAATAAAACACACATAAAACATGGCTTAATAGCGACAACATTCAAGTGCAAAATTCAACTTCATTGCAACTGACAAAATCTACAAAAAATAAAAATAAAAATTTTATTTTATTTTCTGCACAAATACAAGATGCTAACATTATTAGCATAAGGCTGCAACATTTGACATTGCACAAGTTTTGTCTTGCAGAGTTTTCCTCTACTTATACAAAGCCAGCAACATTTAACAAAAGTTACGTTACAAAATTCAACTCCATTATGACTCACAATGGTCACTGACAAAACAACTGATGTTTTCCCCACATATAGAACATGCTACCATCATTTCCATAAGCCTATGACTTTTTACAGAAATCAGCTCAGTGGCTAGAGGACTTTTTCTCTTCTCATAGGAAGCCAGGAACAACGGCAACATTTAATCAACAGTAAAGTTCAAAATTTGGCTCAAACATAATGCACAAGGGTCACAGACACATTCTGGGAATGTTTTTTAAAACAGCATTCTATGATCTGTTACCTAACAGCATCACCAAAACATCCTCAGAATGTTGCAGTTATAATGTTATGTCTTAAACAGCATTAAACGTTATAGGAACATTATTTGAAGTAATAAAAATCCTGAAAAGGTACTTTGAACATAAGATTATCATGTTTCATGTTTAAAAACATCATTGCAACTTGAAGGTAACGTTAGCCAATGCTGTGGGAACGTTTCTAGTTCCCCATTACATTACGCTGACTATGAATAAGTACCCCACTTAAAATATCCGATATATCCCGTTTACATGTTCAGCTGTTGCCAATTGGCGAAAAGGGACAATGCTTGGATGCACAAATGCATGTGGTTGCAGGTATTGCGAATTCGTGCTTGTTTTAAATTTACCACTGTTGCTGGCAGCGACTTTTTGCCATACACCTGGTTTCAAGATAAGTAAGTTTAAAGATTGGTTTATGACATGCTCAGCGGTGAATGTTGTGAAAACATGTGAAAGAGACGGGACAGGCGTGTAATAAAGTTGAGAGAAAGGACAGAGTGTACTCCACACTCCCACTAGAAAAACACACAGCGCTTTTTAGGGAAGAATTGACTCCATTATCTCTCTCGTTGTTTTCACTCTCTCCTCACCTCCATTCATCTCCATCTCTCCTTCATTTGTCCCTCCCTCTGCCTCTCTCCTTCTAGCTCTCTGCGCGTCTATCGCTCTCTCTACAAACACTAAATCACTGTCGTCCCGTCGGACTGCTGGCGTATGTTGTCTTTTTCTTTCAGCCCATGAATAAATTATCAAAGAGAACAAGGGGCTGCTTTCCTTTATGGAAAACACTGGCGCTTGCCTTTGTTGGAGATAGAAATGAAGGAGTGTGTGTGTGTGTGTGTGTGTGTGTATGTTTTTGTGTGTGTGTGTAGTGCGTGTGTGTGTAGATGCGCTTGTGTGCATCTTTGTTCATTCAGTGCAGGGATTTGGGGAGTGTGTTATCGCTAGGTGCTCCGTACATCTGGACTGAGTTGGGCTCTGAAAGGTTCCCGAGATTGGTTGTGACACACACACACACACACACACACACACACACACACACACACACACACACACACACACACACACATGCATACAAACACACACACACGCAGCAGCAGCAGTTGCAGCAGCTAAAGCATATCTGTGGTCGATTGGAGTTAGTTTGAGCGGATGGTGTGAAGGGCAGCCAAAGGAGCGGCGTTGTGTGACTAATAACGTCACACACACGCGCACACACACACACACACACACACACACACACACACACACACACTACACATACAGTAGAAAGCTGTGCTCTCTGAGGTCTAGCAGTCAAAGAATCAATAGCGTAGCCACAAGCAGGCTGATCAATAAGGTGGATTTGCACTGCTGGAGGAAGAGAATCAAGCTTGTTTCCCAAGAAAGCACACCCACACACACACACACACACACACACAAGACAGATGCAATCATAACCACACACATCCAACCTCCCCCACTATAAATGCATAGATGCGCACACGCCAACATGCTCCTCCTCTCATCCCGTACACAAACACGTCTCCCCTGCTGTGATGCAGCAGAGCCTATATGCCACTGAGAATGTTATATCCCAGCTTACCTCTCCAAACAGAGTGAGCCATGTCCGCTCAGCTGGTTGGCATTCACACAGCTTGGGGCTTTGTAAAATATATCATACAACAGATTTATTGTCAGTCAGAGATTTGTGTCAGGTCCCAGCTGATGTGAGTCCCTGCTGAAGGAGATGGTCCATGTCCTATTTATTTTGACAGTGATCAGTAAATATTGCACGTGCAATATAAATGGCTTTTGCACTGTTACAGTCAATATTTTGATTTAGGGAAGCCAGATAATTCAAACCAGTGGCAGGATGTAATATTTCATACCTTCTGAAATTTTACCAGGGCATAAGGAATATAGTGGTATTTAAGTTTGTGGCGCTCCCCCACCACCATTCTGACAGTGTGCTACTTTTAGCTTTTAAGACAAATAAATGCACAATAGAAATCCACAAAATGTTGAGAAAAGTAATATTCTCACACCTATTTTCCTTGTTAAACGGAGATATACAACTGTGCACCTTTGGAATTCAACTTTAGGCTTTATTGTCAAGTTAACTCATAAATCAAACTTCATTCAAACTCAACAGAAACAAACTAAACCTCACCCAAACTGCCTTGGTCGCTCTGGAGAGTAATTTAGTTAGTAAATCCATTGTTCCAACAATCACCAGCTCCGGTTTGGTCAAAATAAATCCTTAGATATAAAAAACATACTGTTTTTCCCGACGTTTTTCTCTGTGCTGCCAGCTGTTTACAGTATTGTAACAAATTCCTCCACCACCGGGTGTTGCGGTGTCTTTCAGCTCAGCTGCCTATTTCACCAGTGGAGACTTGAGACTGAGCTCTTGTGGTGTGTGCTGTGCACTACATAGAATTAGTTTAGTAGAAAGAGGAGCATCCTTATTTATTAAGGTATTTTAAAAGAAACCTCCTTGATTTTGAAATACCCTGGTATACCTTTATACCATGATGATGATGATGATGATGATGATGATGATGATAATAACAATAAAGTTTATTTTTATAGCACTTAACAAAACCAATGTTACAAGTTGCTTTATACATAAAAACACAAAAAACACACAAATGAAGTTAAAAAAAGACACACAAAAGAAAAGTCAACCACAGAAGTGCAAGACTTAAGTGCAATGTCAGGAGCAAGGTACGGTTCATCAATAATAACAATAATAATAATGATAAAAATAATCCTTTAAAGAAGAAATATGATACAACTCAAGCTCAGTATCCTATCAATGTTTCTAAAGTGATGTAGTATATGAGCTGACTTTGTGATTTTGAGGAAAGGGGGGACTCCTGATGCTGTAAAAGTGAGGCGAGATGCCTGCTAAGTTGCAGACCACGGTTTAAGACAGCATACAACAAAACTAGTTGTTTTTTAACACGTCATTGCTGTGTTTCCACCAAAGTTTTAGCCACCAAATGCGTTTTTTTTAAGTGAGCCATGGCTGTTTTTCTGCTGGGGATAGTGCTATGCAAAATGGTAGTTTTTTTCAGAGACATCACTGCGTTTCCTGCTGGGATTGTGCCACCATAGTGCTTTTTTTCTCAAAAAGAAACACTCTTTTGTAGGAGCAGTTTTGTGGGGAATGTGGCTGATTGCAATTCACTCCTACTTGAGAGAGCTTCTCTTTGTCACAAAGCTGTTGCCTGATGAAGGTCTAGTACCGAAACGTCGCATTAGAATAATAATTTTTGAAAGTTGGACAAGTGTGCGGGAGTTTTTCTCTAAGTCGTGTTCTGCTCGCCCTACGCTCCTGTTCGAAAAATAGATGTGCGAAGTTTTCTTTTGTTCTGGTTTCTAAGCAGGAAAATCAAACATCAAAAAGCAAAACACCGGACCAGTATGAATCACTGAAATATTCAGACATGTGGGCAGCGATTCAGAGGTCTGTCAGGCTATTTTCTGTCTGTAATTATCATAAACAAATTAAACCATCACAGAGACAATTTGAAGCCTCTATCTCACTATGTGTGGTTAATGTGTGTTTATGATTTCCACCAGGGGTAAGCCTGGAGGGGATCATCGTTTTGGTCGTGTGTGCATGCTTGTATGGGTGTGTGTATCTGTTAGTCCGCAGCTAATAATGCAAACTAATGGAACAAACAGCCTCATATTTTGCATGCACATTTAAGACTGTATGCTCAAGGTCCTCTTCTGGTTGTGGTGATTTGCAGTTGCTGAAAAAAATATTATATTGACTTATTCATACTGATTCATGCTGACTCTTCATTCCTCTTAACCAGCTCGTGGGGGCCTCAAGTTCTTCAGAAACTTACTGTCTGTTGCATGCCACATTTGTGGTGGTTTAAAAATGACATTTGTCGAAAAGTTTGGACTTATTTTGACCTGAAACATCTGCAGATTAATTCCATACCTGTTATGTTGTGAAAATTAGCCATGATATGATATGAATTAGTCTCAGTTTTTGTAACTTTTGCCGCCATCTTGACTATAAAGGAGCCAGGGAGGGACAATCCCACTGCACTGTAAAATCCAACAAGTTGATTTTACTTTTTTTTTAAAAATCGAAGAACTGATTGCCTTGAAAAATGTGAGTAAATATTAATGTTAATTTATGTATACTTTATATCTAATTGTTAAGTTTACTTAAAATTTTAGTCATATTTACGTAATTTTCTAAAGTTGTTGCGACTTTAAGTCAATTGAAAACAATATTTTAAAGTTTTAGCAACTTAAGTAAACCACATTAACTGTGCTATATATCTGTTTTGTGCTGGTTGCAATCTAGTCATTATATTTGTACATTCTTAAACACATTAACAAAACATAACTGGCAGATCTGCATCACCGGCAAAATCTTATTTGTCATTAAGTTAAGTCAGACTAACTTGGTTTACTGAAGCTGCTATCACTAAGAAAGTGAGTAAACAATTAGATATAGGATAAATTTGAATTAAGATTATCAATTAGATTTTCTTAATTTTTTTAGGCAATTGGTTTCCTAGATTTTTTTAAGTAAAATCAGCTTGCCAGATTTTACAGTGTGGGTGCAGCCAGAGGCTTTTCAGAAGTGGACCAGTTTGTCTTTGATATTTGTGATTCTGCACAACATCTGCTGGAATTACAAGAATTGTCTAGAATGGCCACAGTCAGCCTTGGTGGTCTACGTAGTGTGCTTTTTTAGTCAAAGTTAAGAGCATTTTTCAAGGCTAGAAACTTCCTTCTCGGCTTGTTGATTTTTGTTGTAACTAAGCTCATTTTTATACATTTTTTTTAAATGAAATTGGCAATGATTTATGAATGCTAAAATGTTACACACCGCCTCAGCTCTTACATAACCATGGATTTTTATCCTTTTATCACTGACATATTTATCACCAGTAAGTCTTATGGACAAAGATAAAGGTGAAAATGAGGTTAGGGGCCTTGAGTTGGTAAAACTCCTGAAGGGGAACAGAGAACTTCATTCTCAACTGTTAAATTGTCTATAAGTGAGTCGCTCCACATGTAAAGATTCAGTATATGGAGCAGGGAGGTGAAGAAAATATTACTTTCTTTTATGGTAGCAGAGAATACCGATAAGAGGAATGTTTTTAGAAAGAAACCTACAGTAAGTATTTTCAAGAACAGTGCAGAAGCAGATACATGAAGACAGACAGTCAAACAAAAACAGTATCCGTTTTAAAATGCTGTTCAGGGCATCAAAGAGGAGAAGCTGCTGGCTGGGAACTCTAGTGTTTTCAAACCTGATTATTTCAGTGCACTTACCAAAAGCTTTGGAAAGACTTTATTGAAATCAGAAAGTGGTCTGACATTAACCTAATGTCTCAGTGTCATATTACAGAAATGATAACCTCCCCTAATGAAAGGTTTCTCAATCAAAAAACATGTAGTTACAATATCATTAGAGCCAATGATGGCCTTTTAAACAGTCTACATTATTATATATTTAAAATTACGAATATGATTGAGATTGCTAATATTTGTCCCAGAAATGGCTGTTACTGCCTAGCTTCAGAGGTCCTGAGTTAGATGATATCCTTCCACCTCCGGCAAACTCCACTGAAGCTTTTAAGTGTCTCCTCAATACTCACTTTTACAAGAAAGCCTACTGCTAATATTATTATCTGATGGTGCTATATTTGTAACTTATTGTCATTTAATCTTCCCCATGTGACTATTTTATGGACTTCCATATACTGTTGTAAACGCCGCCCCTTCTGTCGCCCATACAAGCTGACAATGCGTGGATCCTGTGGAGCAGTGACACCATGGCTGCACTTTGTGCATGCGTGTGCTGTTCTTCTGTGGCTTTTCATACATCGTTACATCGTCAGCTATTGGTCTGGCATGCATAAAGCAGTGTCTTTGGTTGTTTTTGGTATCCATGTACATGGGGATCGTTCTCACTTTTTTTTTTTTTTTTTAATGCAAAGAGACTTTTTAGTGGGGCTGTTCTTGTCTGAATTTGGCCTTAAGATGCTTTATGTTGGTTTTTCCTGTAATTTGTACTTTATCTGTACTTGTCAATTTTACTCTTTGAAACCTGGATTGACATCAGTTTTTTCATGCTGGGTTCAAATGCCTCTCTCAAGTTTTTTAATCCTTGAACTCTGAGCAATTTGGTTTGATTTCTGTCGTAACATTGCAAAAAAGGCATAGAGCAACTTCTCTTGAAGAAATGTCCCTCAACTTGCAAGAAATTAGTAGATTTAGCAATTAAAAAAAAACAAGGGAAAAATGTCCATTCAAGTTTATTAATCATTTTTTTTCAAAATTATGTTACAGAAGTATACATTTTTCTGAAGCAATTTTACAGATAATTCCCTTAGCTTTTTTATGGCTAATTTTGACGGATTTTCTTGTACTTGAAAAAAAATTAATTATATATTGGGTTACGCATGACCTTTTTCCCCCATGTTTTTGACCAAAATAAAGCCAATTTGCTCAGATTTCAAAGGGTTAAGCCCTCTTTTCTTACAGTAATGCTACAGTCTCAGTCACACTCCAATGTAAAATCACACAATAACAAGTTAATTTGCACAATTAGCTAATTCACACATCTGACTATGCAAAATATGTAGCTAAAATACCAGCTATCTTACAAATAAATATAATGGCTAACACATGCAAACACAATCACACTTCCTTTATCATTTCTCACACACTTTAAGTTTTCACTTCTTGGTCAACTTTCTCCGTTGCGTATGTGTGCACACACACCCTGTAGCTCTGTGTTTGGTGCTGGAGTGAAAAGTCAGGACACCAAATGTGAAACACCATAAATCCAATTACTTTATGCAAAGTGGTGGAGGTGGGTTTCACAGTGACAACATGAGGTCCAATCCTGCTTCTTTACAGCTGGAACAGGACAAGAGAGGCTATGTGGGAGGAGAGGAACAAGAAAAACAACCTGACCAAACTACAAAACACCCTCACGCACACACAAACACACACACAAACATATTTGATCCCTAAAGGTTAAAAACCAAAAAACTGAAGGAAGATTCTCTGTGTGTCCCCGGTAGATTGGTTGCGCAGTGTTCCGTGGTAGCACCGGCATGCTAATCCAGCTTGTTGCGCGTGCCTTTACGGAATCCAAATGTGTGTGTTCCCTAAATCCATGTGTGTCTGAGTGTGTGTGTGTGCATCAAATCCAGTTCATCAAGTGTATTCCTCAAGAAGTTAGGCATTGGGTTTGTTCTGAAAATCAGAACAGCTGAGTGTGTGTGTTTGTGTGTGTGTGTGTGTGTGTGTGTGTGTGTGTGTGTGTGTGTGTTCTCTAAATCCACAAAACAAATTCTAACCTGAAGCTGGCTGCCAATTTCTCCAAAACACGGCGTAACAAGATTCTCAATGCTCTGAAAGCTCTCCTGTTTAGTGACAAATAAGATTCACTTCTGAAAACACCTGAAAATACCCTGCTTAAATTGGTGTGTGTGTGTGTGTGTTGCCAGTGGTTTGATTTGATTAGGTATTCTTTCCCTGAACAGCACCGTCACGCATCAGCCGTCAGACCACACCGTGACCTTCCTCAAACACTCAAGTGTTTGTGTGTGTTGTTTGTGTCTCTGTGGATGCATACATTTGTAGTGTGTATGTGTGTGTGTGTGCGTTTGTGTGTGCATGCTTGGTGCCGATGTCTGTGTTGTGGCTGTTTGTGTATGTTTGCATGCATTACTTGAATTTGCGTTTGTTTTTGCTTTTGTATGTATGAGTATGTGCATTTTTACCTGTTTGTGTTTATGACTTGATGTTTGTGTGTGTGTGTGTGTGTGTGTGTGTGTGTGTGTGTGTGTGTGTGTGTGTGCTTGCGTGCGTGTGTGTTTTAAAATGAAATGGGTTTTCCATGACTGTCAGATGAATGTAACTGGGTGGAAGAGATGCTTGCGTGTGGCAGCTTAAGATCTCCCCTCTGTGACAAAACCTTTTAGATTGTGTATGTATGTGTGTGTGTCTGTGTGTGTGTGTGTGTATGTGTGTGTGTGTGTGTGTGTGCGCGCGTGTGTCAGTGCCACCAGCTGAGTGACAGATTGTGTTGAATGGTGCAGAACTGCAGCAGCCCGGCACACTTAACAGCCTCTGACTTACTGCGGTGCCACACACACACACACACACATACACACACACACACACACACACACACACACACACACACACACACACGCACACACACGCACACACACGCACACACACACACACTTTGTTGTGTGTTTCCGGGCAGAGCTGGGGTGCTGCCGACTCTATGATATGGGTATCTCAGCCTGTATTGATAATGCATTTTCAACACACTTCTCTCCATGCACTGTCCATTTTTCCCATCTTTCTCCTCCCTCCCTTTGTCATCTTCTCCTCCTGTCAGTTATCTCATCTTTTTTTTGAACTCTCCTCCTCATCTTCGTCCACTTGCCTCTCCACCTTCCCTGCTTTCTTTGCTCTTAATCTTTCCGTCTCCCTTACTCCATATCCAGCTCTCTCCTCTGTGCTCCTAATTGCCCCCTGCTCTTCTCTGTCTTCACGCTTTCCTTTTTTTTACTCTCCTCTCCCCGTAGATTGACCTCCTTATCCTCCCCTTTCCTCCTCGGTTAACTCCCTGCTTCTCCTTCTCTTTCTTCCCTCTTTCCTCCACTGCAGCTGCCTGTCTTTGGCATCAGTGGCTCATCCAGCCGGTGGCAGTTGTGATATTCTCTTGTAGTGTTAATAAGGCAGCTGTCAGTCACAAGAAGACAATCCAATTCCTGCAGCACTACTGCTAACGTACTACAGAACTACTACTACTACTGCGTTCATAGTTATCTACTAATGCATTCACCTCTGCAGCTACAACCCAGTTCCCAAAGTATATGTTGGCATTGAACATTTTCCCAAACCACTGATATTTTATATATTGTAGTTTACATTTTTTTTTATAATTCTGCAGCATAATTTTAGATATTGAATTATGATAATTATAAGTATAGATTTTTTTCCTTGACATATTTCCCTGGCTTTTTTAAAAATAATTCTATAAATTTACTAATTTCTTGCAATTTGTGGAACATTTCTTACCAATTTGCTCATTGCTTTTTTTCCCTTTTCTTTTTTTGAAAGAAATCACAAAAAATGCTGAGAGTTCAAAGGTTTAAATATTTGTGAAAAGTGTCTAAAAGCAGCACAAGAAAAGTGATGCCACTCCATGTTTCAAAGGGTTCATTGTAAGTGGATACATTAATTCACCTTTTGAGGCTTTTTCATTTTATTACATTGTTGCAGACAGTTCTTATGTTTGAGTAATGCATGCAACAGTTGCTGTGCTGTAGGATTACTGGAGTGAGGAACAGATACAGGCCTTATCAACAAGTTAAGCACTGTGACATCACCCATTGGTTTATGGACTCATGCTTAAAGCCTTTGGCATTTGTTTGGCATTTTGGCCATTGTAATCTTAATTTTTTTGAGGCAGAATTGATCACATTTAGTTGAGAAGGTGAAGTAGTGGATGACTGAGGAATGGATCTAACTCACAGACTGTAGTGACATATTGCAGACAGCCTGTCACTTAAGCAGCCCCGCCCTTAAAGATTCACAATTTTGGGCCTTAATAAAATGTAAATGGGTGAGTTATAGAAAAATTCAACCATGTTCAGTTGTCACAATAAGGGGAATTAGCAAGAGACCAAAACCGTCTTATGTTCCAGGCTATAAACATGATAATTTCTGCAGTAAATTTTGGTATTTTAACATGGGGGTCTAAGGGGATTGAGTCACTTCTGGAGGAAGCCTCAAGTAGCCATTCAGTGAACTGCAGTTTTTTGGCACTTTTGTATTGGCTTCATTTCTCATCCCTGGAGGTTGCCACTTGGTTACGGTATGTTAAGGCTGGTAATGTCATCTCACCATGAATGGCACTGTGAACACAGTTGGTTTCACAGTAGAGGACTACTATTGCTTTGACATTAAATTGCATTTATTTAGCCTTTAGCATTTATTTAGCCCTTGAAGGTCGGGGATTGGAATCATCAGTCGGAGACCCTCAGCCAACTGAGACTGCTCCAAGTCAATATGTTTTTTTTCTGTGCAGTGTGCTTTTTGGGACATTTTGGTCCACAGATTTTGCTGCAGAGTGAGTGCTCTTGGCCATCATGCTACTCTTTGGTACATAGAGATGCAGACATGCAGACAGCGGCACAGAGAAAGAGAGACCCGCTGCTTAGAAGTGGTGAATTTACATCTCACAGCAACTGAATATGATAAAGTATCTGGCTTTCGTTTGATATCAATTGTCAGCAAAAAATGTTGCCCAGTTACAGTCCGTTGTTATTACAGTACTGTAGTTGTAGCAGCACTGCTGCAGCTCTTAGTGCTACCTTTCCTTCATGCTTGTTAGCAGCACTGTCTGCAGCTGTCTATCTAATGTCTCCCTCAATCATCCTCATATTTATTCTTCCTCATTCTCTTATTTGTCCTCTATTTCCTGTCCTTCTTGTATTTGTCCTCCCCTCCCTCACTCTTACTCTCGCCGCTAACCAATTTGCAGCCCTCATCTCCGCCTTGTCTCCTTCCACTCTATTTGTTTTTCCTCTCCCTATTTTAGTGTTGTTTGCTCTTTGTTTGTTCCATCACCTCGCTCTACCTCTCCTCAGCGGATAAGACATTTGTTTCATCTGCCTTGTACATGTGAAGGAGGACGGAGGGATTCGGTGTTGCGTAAGGCTGAGTACAGTCTCAGTAGGTCGCCAGCTTCTCTCTGCAGGGCTGCAGATGTGCTTTTGGTATATGTGTGTCCAAGTTTTGTGAGATCCAGGTTTCATCATTCATGCTGTGGTAGTCGGTGATTCAGTGCTCCCCAGAGTTCGAATGATACTAGTTTTGAAATTCAATACAAATAGTTTTGGACTGAAGCTTGGGTTTTGTTCCAATATTCAAAATGTTCATTTAATTTTTGCACTGTTTTAAGTTCTTTTTGGATATTTTGGGTATTTTGCATTTACTTGATAGCACACAGTAGAGAAAGCTATGAAATGTAGCGGCACAGAGGGGGTGTCATGCAACAAAGGTGCCCATACCAGATACGCTATGACAGATGGTACACATCTTAAAGCCCCAAGACTGTGCAATTTTAGGCTGTCTCAAATTAGACCTGACAGCTGTGAGAGAAATGTGGTGACATCTCTGGTTTTCAATCCAATGTGGTTTTACGACACCACACTGTGAGACATGGCTATGGCTGATTAAGTGCTTCTGCCACAAAAGACAGCCTACGCAAACTTTTAAAAAAATTTAGGACCAAATCAGTACGGCATGAAATGACGCAGATTACAAAGGCTTTGCAAGGTCCGATAGTCTTTGCTGCTACATTTTTGTTTCTATTTACACTATAGCCTTATGATGATTGTCTTGGCATTCATCACACACTCAGACAATTCTCAAAAGTAATATTTTACAGTTTGAAACAAATTGTGACCAATACTTCATAGAGCCAACGTCAAACTTGCAATGGGCTTTCTAGATGATTGCACAGTTACCACTGGGCCACATTGATGCCGCTGTGGGAAGGGGTTTGTTTTGTTTCGGCCTTTGTGCCTTCACAGCGGTGATAGTCGTGGCTGGAGGAATTATGTTTTTGGGTTAACCCGTTTGTCCATCGTTCCTGCCGTCCATCCACCCCCTTTTCATTAATGCAACATCTCAAGAATTTGGCACAAACATCCACGTGGACTCAACAATGCATTGATTAGATTTGGTGGTCAAAGGTCACTGTGACCTTACATTCATTGCTATCTTGTGAACAGTATATCTCAAGAACACCTTGATGGAATTCTCCTAATTTGGCACAAACATCCACGTGGACTCAACGCCCACTTGGACTCAACAATGAACTGATTCAAATTTTGTAGTCAAGAAAAAGGTCAAGGCACCCGTGACCTTACAAAACAAGTTTCTGGCCATTACTCGAGAATTCGTCATGAAAGATTTTACAGAAATATCAGATGTCTAATAGGATATGGTGATGATGTGATGGCATTTTATATCATAAAGGTGAAAGATTGGCTTTGACTGGACATTATTTAAGGTCATATCTCAGGAACAGATGGGAAGACATTTTGTCAGATATTGAATTGGGACAATAACCTTGGGTGTCTACCTTAAAATTGTGCTGACTGTTTCAGATCTTCTGTGTTCAGTGTTTTCACAGATGTGCATGTAAACTCTACGTGCATGGAGGCATTCCACTAAATGGCGGTAGTTCCACTTATCTTGGTAACTGTAGTATAATTTCATTCTGGTTTTTCCTGCCTCGTGAGTACTTTGGGATTTAACAAAGAAGAGGATGTCAAACATCAGTTAAAAATGGGATACCATTAAGACTAAGTGGCCTAGGCACTTGAGCATTAAAATAGCCACTATAGTTGCTATGGCAGCAAATACACCTTTAACAGCAAACCTTGTCTTAGGAATTGCAAGAAGAGCTCTGCTGAGCTAAGTGTGCAACATTGTATGTTGGGGCTTAGTAGGTTTAGATTGCAGCCAATCCATTTAATGCTTTATAAGATATACAATCTTTTTGAGCTGTGTTCTTTAAACAGCTGGAGGTCAATATAAGCAGGAAGCAATGTATTGAAGTTTGTGTTTTATGTTATATTCATGGAGGACATCTATTGGAAATCAACCTTCTTTTCAGACTTGGCTCAGAGTAATTCCTGTCTGAGAAACCTGCCCTTTGAGTATTGGCATGAAAACCACATTATTTGCTCATTATTGTATTGTCATTCAGCACCTTCCTTTTCCCTTCATTCCACATTTTTTGACCTTTTGTTGTGCAGGTGCTGAAGGTGGTAGAAATCTACAAAATCTGAATGTCATGGTGCTGTGTGCATGTTTCGGTGGGCTGTTTTCTTTTCAAGCTGACAGACTGTCCTGTCCACTTAATATAAGCTGCATGCAGAAGCATAAATGCCAGATACACAAGCTGGCGCCTGCTTCCAAAGTGCTGCTTATCGTCTCATCAAGCACTTTTTATAATAGTATTATCTCATGCTTTGATGTAATTAGGAAGCCACAGGTACCCGAGGGATCTTAGGTCCAGTTTCATGTACCTAATGAATATTTATGCAGTATTACCATTTCTGGCAGCCTGCTCCCCAATCTTGATTAAGTCTTTGCCTCATGGGTCCCTTGGCGTTTGTTTCCATGCTGGTCGTGACATAACTGAAAAAAATATTGTAAAATGACTTGAAATCATTTCTGCAACAGTAGGTGCTGAGCCGTTGTCACCTTCAATATCATAGCGATGTTAGAAATCTTGACTGATCAACTATCCATATAACCTTGTATGGTTAAGAAAAGGTAGACAGGAATCAATAATATCTCACTGTCACTAATAATAACTGTAAAATAAAAGAAAAGATATGCAGATAATGGTGCTCTTTGTGAATTCGGCACTATGATACTCAGTTACTTAATTTCTTTTTTTTTTAACAGAAATACTGTTCTCATTTATGCTTGAAAATTTATTCTTGACCTCAGGATTATGCAATTAGAACTGCTGGAAGGCTTTTACTGTGAAACGTCTCTGCAGGAAGTGTTATGAAAATGGATAATGGACTGATTTTTTACCACCTTAATGGATATAGCCCTTTACAATTTGCCTATTATTCACCTTTTCACCTACTGATAGTGGAGGAGCCCATCAGAAGAAATGTGGGGTTCGGTGTTTTGCTCAAGGACACTTTAACACATGGACAGCAGGAGTTTAGGATTGAACCACAAATCCTGTGATTAACGGACAACCCACTCTAACTCCTGAGGCACCACCACCTCAGTATGTCTAAACGACTGAACACTGAGTTCTTTTCCTAAGCAGCAGGAACTGATAAGATCAGATCAGTGCATGAGAGGAGCAGCCCTTTGTAAGTGAATGCAAACTTTTAGACCCAGTAAAACAAATGGTTAAGTTTCACTTTCAATATGCCTGATGGTCTGCTGCTCAGTCTCTGCAGAGAGTGTGCTCTGCACTCTGAGACTTGCAATGCAAAACTGATTGTTAAATATATAGTTCAACAGCAATCCCAATGAACGGTCCAGCTCAAAAGATAGAAACTCTGTTTGTGGTGGCAGATGTTTTAATTGTGGCAGGTGCCAAATTAATGTGGGGACCCTGTTATGTTAGTGTTGACAACAGGAGTCAGCGTTGATATTGATCAGTTTCAGTGTAATATCTTTACGAATGTGGCGGAAAACTTTGTTGCTGAGGTATCACTTAGCACATCTAATAACCTTTACAAACCCACCACAAACCTAGGCCCCTGTGTTGATGTGGACAGGATGGGCGGGAGTTTTTAAATCACAATATCAGGCTAAAGAGTCGGAGACTTACAGCCATTGGCGATAGACGATGGCATCATCCATTGGCAGAAAATGTTGAGTTTTATTGACAGGAGCTTAAAACAAAGGAAAAAAAAGCCCACTACTGGAATCAATTCATGTTTACATTGTTGTACTAATGAAATATCCGCTATGAACCTTGCCTGGTAAAAGACAATAGAAGGGACTTGACAGTTCCTCATGGTCACCCATGTGTCTCGGCTGCGACACAATTGGGACGAACTTGCATCAGACTTTGTCCCTACTGTGAGGTCCAGCGTCACAGCTGTCAGCTGAACGCTTTGTCTGGTGTGTATTTGACAGCAATCTGATGTGACAGCAGTCATCAAAGGGTTTGGTTTACTCAGTGGTTTTCATTCACACTGGCGTCACCCTCATTGTCGAAGACTCTATTCACCTGTTGGGGGGGTGTTTATCAATTGCTGGCCTCCCTTCCAATTTAACTTTCTCTGTCTTCAGACACAACTGACCCTGACACCCAATCAGTCTGTCGCTCGCCGTCTGTCAGTTGCATCACTTGGTGTCATCCCGGATAACTAATGGAAAGCCCATCTTGTCTGCCAGCATTTGTAGAGGAATATTGGCAGCATGTCTATCCAAATCCTTGGGAACATACAGCGGGGAATTTAAGCTTTTTTTGCGGAGTGACATTTTGTATTTTCTTATTTCTTTCTTCTGTGTCTCACAGCAGCTGTGTGGGATGAAGCATTGAAAGGCTATGTAATCTCAATTTTGTAACACTGTGCATGGTCTGAAATGTCGGGAATCAAACGGACAGGCATAAGAAAAAATGTTTGCCTTGTTGCTTCCTTCCTGCAAATACAGTTAATGGAGGTGTGGGCTTTTCTGAAAAGAACCTTGTATTGTGGTTTGACTAGTCTGACTCTGACTGATAATAACACATAAAGTACGTCTGTTAGAGAATTGTGCTTGTAATAATAATGAAGATTTTTAGATATAGAAACTATCAATTATAATACTTTTCCCCAAATCTTAGGCCTAAGGTGACTGACTATAGTTTTTTTTATCACTGTTATTATAATATTCACTGTTTTCTCTATCTTTACATTTCAATTAACTGTGTTGGGTCGGAGCCTTAGTTTTTATAACCACAGCAAGGGCTTAGTATAGGAACATGATACCTTTAAGGTACCAACTGCAATAATCCAGTACCAATTATTAAAACTTCCCAAGAAGTTTTGTAACCAGATCTAGAAATAATGACTGATTGTATGGTTTTGCTTGAGCCAGTCACTGCAAGCATCTTTCGATTTAATGCGTGTGATTGGCCTACTAAAGCAGCAGCTTCAAACCAAACAGTCTTTACTGTGCTGGATTTGAGTGGGGTGTATTTGACAAAGTTGGAGGGTCAGTGTGCCAAGATGCTCTAAAATGATAGAAAGTGCGGCTGTAACTACACAGCTGAGGTATTTGATTGTGTTTTACACACCTGAATGCTTCTGTTTACATGATGGTTATTGACTGAAGTAGAAAAAAACTGTATTAAATGAAGTACTTTTTTGGTATTGGTATCACTTTAAGGGCAATGGAAATGGCACTGTTATTGCAATTTTTAAACCTTACTAGGGCTGGGGTGACGCGTCGACATAATCGTCGCACCATTTCACACAGCACGCACACTGCTCGCCTGAGCAGCGCTCGTCAGGCGCGTCTGAGCTGCGTGTCAGCTGCAGCACATCTAGAGAAACGCTGCCTCACCGTTTTTTTAAGCGACTCTCGCGTTTGTAGACTCTATATCACTTTATACTGCAGTTTAAGTCTCTCTCTGTGACAGAGATGAGGAAATACAAAGATGTTTGTTTTACCTCAACTTCCTTGCTTCCCTTTCAAAACAAAAGCTATCTGACAGAATGCCATCAGTTGCTGATACAATGCATTTTATTTTGAAACATATACAGGATGGGGTTTTTAGCTGCAGGAGCTTGTATAACTTCATAAATGAGTGCAATATGTGCTTATAAAAATTAAAATTCAGCACTCATATCAGCAGACAGCGGTATGCCTTAAGGCCCAGGCTGGACTATTGCAGGAAGAATGTACTATTTATTATTATTTCTGTTAGAGAAGTGTTATAGCGTTATTTAAATTGCACTAATTTTACTGTAAGATGTTTTGTTAGACTGCTAGATTTGAAGTTTGTTACTGTAACAAAGAGAAACTGTTTTGTTGAGTGACTTGAATTTTACACTGTTTTATTTATTTCGCTTTTGGATTGCGAAATGTAGACTGCACTACATTCCTTTTCCTTGAGCGGAACAAGCTCTTGCATTATTTTATTTTGGAGAGACTTTATATCAGACTGTTTATATTAATAGAGTAATAAAAAAATAATAGTTAGATCAATCATAAAAAAATCGATTGATTAATCGATTAATCGAACAAATAATCAATAGATTAATGGAAAAAAAAATAATAGTTAGGTGCAGCCCTAAACCTTATCCTGCCCTGTTCGCAACAACCCCTGGTCTCATGTCACTCAACAAAAAATTAAATCCAAGAAAACCACTTAGTGAGGTTCAGAGATTATAAATTTGAGAAACAAAAGATCATTGGTATTAAATAGATACTTAGGTTTTGCAAGAAATCCTGAGGCATTGGTAGAGGTATTTAGAGAGAAACACATCAATCAGTGGATCCCTATGAAATTTCATTCTTGTCAGTAAGAACAAAATCTATCAACCAAAACTGAAGACCATCACATGACACAAACCATTGCTGCGGAAGCAGTGCTGCAAAGGTTAATTTCTCAAAGGTTTAACAGCAACTGTTTAAGTAAGGCGACCCACCAAATGAGAAGCCAAACTTTGGAATGTGATGCTGCCTTTGAATGGAGCAATGCTACTTAATATGGAGCTTTGCATCAGTTAGAGCAGAAAACCAAAATTGTGCTTGTATAAGCTGATTGGCATCAGTTACATCATTCACGCTTCATTTATTAGCTGTGTGGCCAGCTGACTAGTAATATCCACTCGTATCCATACTTTTCCTGCACAAATCCAACCTCCTCATGTGGTAGATAGGGCTGGGGAATATGGGGAAAATACAATATCACAATATTTTTAACAGATATTATAATGATATTAAAGGGTTAACTATTGGTGCTTTCAGAAATTATTACACAATGAGACTTTTGATACATAATTACCAGTAATGTGGACATAATGACCAAGTGGGTAAAGGCAAATATTAGAGCACCTAACAGTCCAGTAAATCCTGAAATTTCCATCACTTTATTGTAACGCAGCCTTTAAAACCATGAAAAAACAACACTTGCAATATTAAAAAATCAAAAAACTAAGATTATATCTCATCTCCAATGATGATATTAATATGCTGCCCACCCATAGTGCTAGGCTTTTGGTTTTGTTGATTTAACTGAGATCTATTGTTCAAGTAAGAGTAAAAGGATTAGTTTTCCTTGCAAAAATTCTCTTTAAGTTTTCTTAAATAACAGCATTTTTTTCTAAATCTAACTTTAACCATTCGCTATTAATGGTCAGTCCCTTGACATTAGTGTCTGTAAGTGGATTTCCATCACAGATTTTCACAAAACTTATAGCAATATTTTCAGAATGGACATGAAGCACAATTTTAAGATGACTGTGTTTCCGCTGAGGGATGTTATGCAACTTCTCTTGCAATGTTTTGTGACTTCTCCTCTGGCAATAACATGCCAAGAAGCATGGTGATGGATGGAACATTAGCTGGTTTATTTCTATAGCAGCCACCACACTAGCCGTCATTATTTACAATCGAAAGTTATGTAGGGAGCGGCCACGCGTGAGGGATTTCTGGGAGGTGATAGTACACAATTTCACAGGGGAATTGTGGTTTCAAAACTTCTAAATGTTTTGCTCAAGTTTTTGTTTCCATTAGGGTTATTTTAGATTTGGAATTTCAATTTGCACAATTTGAGGGTTAATGGAAACCTGCCTTCTGACCGAAATAACATTGTTGAAAATGAAATGGATTAAATATGTAGCTTGGTAAGCAAGGAATCTTTTTGTAGTTGGATTGTACTAAAATCCACAATATCCCAGGAAATCAGTTTGCTACTAACCCTATTTAGACCATAACCAGTCCTGTCAATCCACTGCACTAACCAACCTTCTTGCCGCTGCACACAAACGACCTTCCTGCTGCGTTTCATGCCGCCTCTGCTCGAGCTTTGCTGCAGTCCCAACACACATCAATTCGCAGCCAATGCATTCTTGATTAGGCGTGGACACGGTAATTGTTTTCATTGCCTCGGATTGGAACGACATTGAATTTAATGTGGTCCATCGATCTTTTGTTGGGGGGAAATTGGGTTTGTTACCAGTGTTGTAGATCTCTCCTGGCCCACGTGCTAACCTTTTATACTCTCTCTCCCTCACTACATTTATCTCTCCAATCTCTCTCCATCTCTATCTACCCCATCCTCCCCTCTTCATCCTCCTGTCTCATTCTCCTACCCTTTGACTTTTCATCTTTCCCTCTTTCTCTTTCCCACGATTTGTTTTTCCTCTCGTTTCCCTCCTGCTTCTGCCCTGCTAACCCCTCCTCATTCTACTCTCCTAATTTGCTTTCAATTTAAAATCTCAATTAACATGATTGCTTATCAGAAACAATATTGCCTGGCAGTATAACACACAAACAGCTGAAATTTGTAACCAGCAAATATTTGGTATTTTTATTTGATAAATGTCTTTAAAGATTAGGTGATTATCAATATTGTTTTTTTTTCCTGTTGGCTTATTAATTTTCTTTTCTTAAAGAAGTCATTTAGAGGGGATACTCTTACTTGCTACTTCCTTACACTTTCTTCTGTCTGTCATTGCCAGGAGCTCACTTAATCTCATTAACCCACAACAGACTTTGCTTTCAAGGTGGATCATCAGGGATGAATAGTAAAATTGAAATTAGATTACATTTAAATTTTTCAATAAAGATGTATATATTTAGGTAAATTTGATTTTCTTTTTTGTTGTTTTTTATTGTGGATTCAAATTGGGTATCAGGAAACATGGAATTACACTGGTATTTTTATCCCAGCTAGCAATTTTTGGTTCTAAAAATGTTCTGAGAACATTGAAATGCAACCACTGAATGTTTTAGTAATGTTTTCAGTGGCAAGTTTTATATATGTTCCCAGAACATTTTTCTTATACTTCGGGTAACATTCTTTATAAATATAAAAAATGTTTTACTCCCCCCCCACACACACACACACACAAAATGCCTGTAATCTCAGTCCACAGTAATATGTTCTGATAGTTGCTTTGAAGACATTCTTCCTTTGTTTTCATGTAACGTTGTGGAAATGTTTTATAAAAGAACATTCAATGCTCTGTCACCTCTCAGCATCACCAAAACATCCTCAGAATGTTCCAGTTAAAACGTCATGTCTTAGTCAGCATTTAATCTTGTAGGAACATTATTTGAAATGGTAAACATCCTAAGAACATTCTTTGAACATTACATTAAAATGTTTTCTTAAAAACATTATTGCAACTTGTAGGAAATGTTAGCCAATGTTTTGGGAACGTTCCCTGCTAGCTGGGTATGACCTATTACATTTCTGGTATTGAATCTTGTGGTGACAAACCTGCTCAAAACAATGCAACATAGTTTCACTACGGATTTAAAACTCCCTTAAAAAGAAAACACTGCATTAAAATCAGGGTAATGGAATTTTCTTAATCTTTAGATCACCATTGTCACCCTAAACTTTGTTTGACTTGTTTGAAATTGCATGGCATATCCTGTGACCTGCATAAAAAGGCAATCATTTTAAAAAATCTAATCATTATAAATGAAATCTGCATTGGAAATGGATTTGTAGCTGTTGGCCAGTGGCTGACATTGACTATCTAATATACCATTTTTTAATAGAGGTCAGTATTAGTTTTCTGTATCAAAATTAAATCGACTGGTCAAATAGTGGCACAGTATTTCAGTACTGTAAAACTGAGAACACAGAAGCTGTGGCAAATTAGCCATTATACTCGTCATTTTTTTTACCTTTCCCTTTTTTTGTCTTTTTCAGCAGTCAGAGAGTAAAGCCACTTCCAAGGAAAGCACAGAGCCGGCTGTGGACCTGCTGGGCCTGGGTAAGACATCACCAACCTTCTACCAACTAGAATATAATAACCCCGGGAAAATATAATCACTTGTCAAACAGCATTCACATGAGTGGCTAATGTGTCAGATTAAACCAATTATCCTGGGTGGTGAAATAGAATCTTTAGACTTTTGTGATAATTGCAGCTGAAATAATGTGCAACATTATAAGGTGAAACTTTAATGCTGTCAGGATTTATTTGAGTCATGTACAGAGACCCTTTGTGACACTTTGATGACTTATTATACCATCTGGCTTCAAGCCGCCATGTCTGACACAGACTGAGCAGACTGTAGTTAAATTATCCCAGCAGTCCAGTCATTTACTAGACTATCAAATTATGATTTAATGTGTATTCCAGGGAACAGGGGAAGTGAAGAATTTAGTTATTTGGGGAAGTTTGGCAATAACAGTTAATTTTATAAATGAAATGCATAGAAAATTATTATTTACAGTAATCATTACAGCAGAAAAACAAAAAAAATAGTAGTTATTAACTTGACAGAGGAAACAGAGCTAAACTTTTAGCTTCTGAAATAATCAATAAAGTTACGCTGCTCCTCGTGTGTAAACACGCAGTGTCTCTCTTAACTGGGAGGCAAACAGCAGCTCTGTTCTGATCTCTGCTATGTTCACATTTTAGAGAATGTAGTCATTAATATTTTCCTCATTAGTGATGTGCTATTTCATTATTCACAACCCAAACCCATGTTCCTGTGTTTTAAACAGGCAGACTTAACGCATTTTTTTGTGAATCAATCTATGTAGGAGCATCTGACCATCCGAATAATGTTCCCATTAGATAGCAGGAAAACACAGTGCCATTAACTTTAGATCGGGTTGTTAGTGGTTAATAATGCAATTGCTTACTGCTGCCTCAAAATAGCAGTATCCCAACAATGTTGACCTAGGGCAGGGCAATAAAACGATAATGATATCCATCATAAAATAACATTTCCTCGATTAAAATATGAGACATAGTCGATAGAATGTCCATAGAACGCATTCCAGCCATGTTTTAATAATAAGAATAGCGCCGCGGCGAACCAAATGCAGTGAACAACTTTGACCCTAGAATACAGCTGGGTGTTTGACAACTGAGTCGTATGAGCTTCCACAGTGTTTCATTATCGCGGATCAAACAGCTGACGGTCTGACCAAAGTGTCTGAAACAGCCAAATTTGATGGAAAGTGCCATCTACAGACTACTTTGTGTGAGTTTCAGGTTTAAGCAGACTTTGGATAAATTACTAAGAAACAGCAGGACGCATTGCTCGCGCTGAGCTCTTATTATTATTACCAGGGGTAGATGTGATGTTTTGGGGGTCTGAGGCCACAGGCAAATGACCTTATTTTCACCCTTTCTCTAACTGGGAATGTTGGCAGGCTGTTGGCAGCTATTGGAGAAGTAGACATACTCAAAAGCTGTTTTTTTCTGAGTAAAATGATAAATAGCACAGAAGTTTCACAGAAGATTCACAGAAGTTGTAGTCAGAGTCCTGCAGTCAGGAGAGGTTGGCCTATAATCAGCACAATGTGCTTAAATTTACCTGAAATTTGTTTAAGATGGAGCTTTTAATTTTTATATAATGCTGGAAAGTTTAATAAATAATAATAAATCATAGGTTTATTACACTCCAACAAACCTTGGTCAAATGAAACTGTGTCAGTGAACCATGAGGGCAAAAAACAAACCACAAAAAAAGAAGCAAA